>NC_061115.1:110391519-110554994 GCF_002878395.1 Capsicum annuum | reverse complement strand
CTTGAATTCAAGAGTTAAACTAAGAAAACAAAAGATAAAAGAAGGAAAAGACACAAGAAATTAAGACACAAAGAAGACCAAATCAGTAATGGTGTTTAAGAATGAAGAAAATGAAACTAGAATTCAAACTTTAAGCAACGGAGCAATTAAGGTGTTGAGATCTGTTTAAGTGTTTTAATTGATGTTCAAGAAATGTTGATATGTATTTGGGAACTTGAATTGGAGTTATTGGTGTTTATATGGAAGAAAATTCAAGAGTTTGGGATTCTTCAATTGATTTTTCAAACTCAAGAAGATTTGAATTTCTTGTGGTCCCCTTCTTTGTACTCTCTTTTGCCTTCTTCCTTTGGAATATTCCTTTTTAATGCCTTTTGATTCTTTTCTCTTTTTAAGAATGGAATATTCTTCAGAATAAACAAGGACCACACCTTCCCTCACCTTCCTTTTTTGAATCAAACACACTAATTTTAAATGTACTTCTTCAATAAGGTATGAAGATCATGAAGAACACCAAGAACATTCAAAATTAACCCTCAAGCAAATGACCTCGGAATTCAATGAAAATTGCACCCCAAGCTCACGTCAACCTCCCAAACACAAATAACATATTTTCAAGCCCAAAATCTCAACAACAACCTTCTAATTCGAGAACCCAACTTCAACTTTTCAACTCAAGCTCAACAATGGTGGATGACTTAAATCAACTCTGATTTAGTTTAAATTTTGGATTTTGACTAAAATAGTGATAAAGAACAAGAATCTAACACCAAAAACACAAGAAAATACAAAAATCAAAAACTCAAAAATTTGACCTAGGAGTAAAATGGGAATAAAATATTTTTTGTGGTTTTTTAATTTTTCAACAGAACGAGACCCAAGATTGACTTCATAGGAACAAAATAAAGCTCGACTCTGATACCAAATGATATGAGATGAAACTACTAAAATGGAAATGACACAAAAACAAAGGAAAACACTAGATATGAAAGCACAAAATAAGAAAATAAAGAAATAGAACGATAAAGTAAAAGATAGATAGGTTGACATAAATTGATAACAAGAGGACAACCAAGGGTATACTAAACCCTAGACCTTCCTATATATTATCGATAACATCAACCTCTTACGAGGACACAAATGGAAACGGATTCCTAAGCATCCACTTCTCTTAACAACCAAAGAAACTCCAAACAAGTTTCAACAAAAACACTCGCAAGTGTATCTCAATTCATCATCATTCATCAACTCTCTAAAATGAAGAAGGTCCTAGCTATTTATAGGCAAAAATGCCTTTTTTACAACTTGGGCCCAAAAGTGACCTAAATGCAACTTGGGCCCAAAAGTGATCCGAACTGCAACTTAGGCCCAACAGTGATCTAAAAGCCCAAAAATAATGCAATTGGAGCATATGCACTCTCGAAGTCCAAGCGATCATCGAAACACGTCGTGGCTCAATGCTTTCATGGATGACATCATCAAATATAGCTTCTCCCATGCTCCAAGTTATTATCCACACATGATATTATTCTCGTGGGAGCTTTAAAAGGGTACTCCAAACATGTCTTGGAATCCTTGATGTGGTCATAGCTTGGACTCCGCTGTGTTGGCCTCGAATTATATACTCAAAGGCGTTGATGCCAATTTGGATTGTATCACTTCTCATGAGATGCTTATTTCAGATAAGCATACTAGTACAGTAGGGGTAGAGTTCCACATCCACACATGCCTCGGGGGCACCTCTTAAGAAGGAAAATCAAAGGTGGTGTGTGGAGAGGATGCAAAATATATTTGATTTAGATAGTCATATTTCGGAGACGGCAGCCCCAAGTGGCTTATTTCTTAGGAGCATAGGATTGATCAATCAGGGTTGAGTAGAGTACCATAATTACGGGCTTTCTTTGATCATTACCAGTTGGGGTGGATGACTAGACCACTCAATTCTTATATCTCATCTATGGTATGTGAGTTGTATGCATCGTATCGTTCTACAGTAGTTTTTTAGATACACGGGTCCCATGCCTGGTGAGACACATAGAGCAGCCACAGCTTGATCAGACCCTTATGAGAGGGGTCATGATTGATCTTTCAGCAGAGACTATCCGTCGGGGCATTTTTTGTCCAGACCATATAACTCTCATATCCACAGCATATTACGACTACAGACTGAGAGTCATACGTAATATACATATTATGTGGGAGGCTGATCATAGGAGAGGGTCACAACCCAAATCAGGGCCTGGCCATGATGGGTATCTCAAGTCCCACGTAGACTAGAGATCACCTCTTGCGCCTAACCAAACTAAGCACACCACGCCCCAGGTCGACTAAATTTTGAGCATATAACTACATAAGAGAATATCAATTTAAGAACATAAAAATAAGTGTATAACCAAAACCAACCAATATCAGTATCAATGCCAATACCAATACCAATACCAACACCGCCTATGTCCACAGTAGTTCACAAAGCCTCTAATAAAAATCAAAGAATATCCAGTCGGGACATGCTTCCGACCATAGCCAAAACCAAGACCAAAGGAAAGTCATAAAGAAATACATAGCATTAAATAGAGTCCTTCAAAGTAAGAAAGCTCACTACTTCGGTCTGACTCAATGGTTGTCCCGTAATCACCTAGTCACTAAGCAGGAGGAGTGGAAGTATGACCAATTATGTAACTCAGGGATAAGGATAACATAATGATATGATCAACAGTTGAAAATCATTCAAAAGCCAATGCAAATAATCAAATACATATACATAAATATGTATATCACATGTTGTGATAACTAGGCTTAACATGCTTTTAAAAACTTTAACCTGGATTGTATAGCTCAACCGTAATATAATAGTACAAACGGGTATATGGGCCCCAACTCTCACCCCCTGGTCGGGCCCCAATACGTGTAGCCGCACAAACTAGAGAATAATCTAATATATATTCACATGGTGAACTCGAACCTCCCTAGTCACTTTTACCCCCGCATCAACAAATACGGTTTCTAGTATCGGTCGCTCGGTCCTCCACTTTTATGACTCAACTACACAACCCTTATCAGAGACTTATTAAAACAATTGCCACCTATTCCCATTCAATAAACCACAATACACTTTTAGGCATATATTGTTGGTATTGTCATACCAACTATACTTGAAAGGTAACACATCATGCCAAAATAATTTCCATTAACTTGGGTAGAACAACTCCCTTTGTTAATTAATACACATTGGGGAATATCGACTCCTTTTGTTCATAAAATCATACCATTGTACTTTAACTACTTTTTTATATTATGCAATAGTTCAAGACTAGTTCAATTTTATAAATTCCCACAGTTCTAATAATCAAAACCAATTTTGCATTATAGGGTTGGGGTCATAACCACTTTAAAAGTCACAAGTTTAGGAAATTCACAATTCCCTCATTCATTCACCATACCCATTCGCCTATAAGTTCAAAATCATATTTAAAGAATAAAAATCAGATATATAAACCATGAGAAACATTGTTCAATTCATAACATTCAAAACCCCAACCTTTGTTTTCAAAACCAAAATAATAATCTTATGGACAATACATTAAATCTCATGCATTTGAAAAATTAACAACGAGGGAAGAGTAACATGCCTGAAATAGTAAAGATGTATGAAGAGAAACCACCCTTGAGAGCCCTAATTGATCAACCTCTTGAAAACACTAGCCTTAACTTGAACGGAGAGTTTGAGAGAGAATTTGGGAGTATTTTATTGGGAATGATGTGATAATAAAGTCGCAAGAAAGGATTTAAGTCGTGTGGTCCAAGGGGTTAAAGGGGGAAATGTCCAGAGTGCCCTCAACTTAAAAGATGAAAAAGCATCGCCTTTTACCACAAGTCGACCCCTTGACACGTAACCAAACCATACGACTCATCAACATGTGTCGTAACCAAGACAATACTAGAATCCCAATACACTATTAACCTTATGACTCAACCAACCCATTCATAATGAAACCCTACAACTCATAGGGTTCAGTCGTAGTCAATACAGAATAAAATTTGGGACTTATACTGGACACCCTACAATTTCACCTAACGACTCATAGCATATGCTTATTGATCTTAGTGAGCCACTCATACTCATATCAGAATCAAGCCTTAGACTTACTGGTTTGGGTATGACTTATCCCAACTAGTCGTCAAGACACCCTATGACTCAGGGGGTCCAGTCGTAACCAAGATAGTGAGCCCAAAGCTTAAGAAATTTTCAAGGGACAAAATTTAAGGTGTTTCAATTCTCTCCCACTTGGATCATTCGTCCTTGAATGATGGGACAAGGCAATTGCTAGCATGATTTGACTCTATATTCCCCTACTCTTACCTTTAATAAACTTAGATAATAAAGATGCCAATAAAATCACCCTTTTCTTTAAAAAGGTCAGAAAACAAAGATGTTAAGAATAACACATACCTTACGTACGATTATCCAGTGCAGAAAACAAGAATGGATACTTAGATTTCATATGATCTTCAGCTTCCCAAGTAGCCTCTTACACCTTGTGGTTCCTCTATAAAATCTTTACCAAAGTTGTGTCCTTCATCCGCAACCGATGAACTTGACGATCTAAGATCTCAACTAGGACTTTCTCATACGATAAGGAATAGAAAATATCCACCTTATCCAAAGGAATAACCATCGAAGGATCACCCATGCACTTTCTCAATATCAAAATATGAAACACTGGATGAACACAGCTCAAACTAGCAGGAAACTCCAACTCATACGCAACCTTACCAACTCTCTTCAAAACCAAGTTCAGGCTAACATACCAGGGACTGAACTTTTTCTTTTTCCCAAATTGCATTACTCCCTTCATGGGAGATACCTTCAAGAACACCCAATCGCCAACCTTAAACTCTAACTCCCAATGCCTTACATCTACATAGGACTTTTGGCTACTTTGGGTAGCTTTAAGTCTCTCCCGAATCACCTTAACCATCTCCATCTCTTGGTGAACCAAATTTGGGACAAAACATCTATACCTCACCAACCTCAAACCACCCAATAAGAGACCTACACCTCCTACCATACAACACCTCAAACAGAACCATCTCAATACTAGAGTGGTAGTTGTTATTATATGCAAACTCTATAAGAGGAAAATAATCTATTCAACTACCACCATAGTCAATCATACAAGCCCGAAGCATATCTTTCAATGTCTGAATAGTCCTTTCCGCTTGTTGATTCGACTGCAGGTGAAAGGTAGTACTAAGGTTCACTTTAGCTCCCAAACCTCTCTAATCCTCTGCCGAATAATTAGTCCTCACTGGCAAAAAGTGAGCAGACTTAGTCATTCTATCCACGATGACCCAATTGAATTAGACAAAATCTGAGACCGAGGAAGACCGATAGTGAAATCCATATTAATTATCTCTTATTTCCACACTGGCAGTTCAATCTCTTGAGTCAACCCACCGAGCCTCAAGTACTTAACCTTCCCTTCTTGATACACCATGCATTTAGCCATAAAACTAGCCATATCTCACTTCATATTGTTACACCAATAAATCTCATTAAGATCATGATACATCTTCGATGAATCGGTATGAACCACATAACGCGACTCATGAGCCTCATCCAAGATCCTCTCTCTCAAACCATCTATATTGGGAACACATAACCTACCTTGCTACCTCAAGATACCATAGCCACCAATCTCAAAAGCTACAACCTTTTTGTATCCCACATCTCTCATAATTTTTATTAAGACAAAATCTAGCACCTGCTTCTCCTTTATCTCAACAATAAGGGATGACTTCGCCACCTCTTGCACAAACTGATGACGTCCAAGAAACACCTCATTTCAGATGATGATACGGCCGTTGTCAAGATATAGTAACCCAACTGAGTTTAGGGTCGAATCCCAAAGGAACACGTGGCTTTGCAACTATCAGCAGTTGTAATCTATGGGCAGTATTGGAAGGTAAATGAGGGATTTGTTTGTAGTAGGCTCGAGCAAGTAACATTATTAACTTTGGTTGAAATCAATCATAGGTGATTTATAGGATTGTCTTTCCCCTAGATTCCCAACTCTATAGATTTATCGTGCGTTATTGAACCAACTCAATACCTTGCATACAAAATTGATAAATTATATACCTCCTACAGTCTTTTAGACGAGTAGAAGGATTTCATCCTTTACCTTTTAAGTCTCAGGATGTCGCATTACTAACCCTTATCTTGATTTCAGTTAACTATTACCTTTTGAGTTTTTAGTTATTAGATAAAAGCTAATGGTCATTCACTGTATTCCATCGTGTGTCAATAGATCGACAATTAACTCCCAAATTACAGTTGTCATTGTTTTTTTCTTGTCACTACTTCTCTGTTGGAGTAAGTAGCAATATCTAGTTGGGAATCCTAACGTTTGCAACTGCTAAGACAACTATTATAATTAAGATAACGCAGTGCATTCTATGGGTATTGATTTAATTCAACAATCGCATTTCCTCTACTTCGTCAATTAGCTAAGGTTTGCACAACCCTACCTATGGGTTTTTAGCCATTCATACTTGTGAAGAAATCAATAACATTCATATTTTAAGGCAAAGATGAAATCAAAATGATAATATGAATGAAAACCCATAATCGTAAACTGAATAATCAATCAAAATCAATATAAAGAAATCCCAAAATCAAAGATGGATCTTGAAATAAAAATATGTTTCTAAGTGTTAAAAGTATGTTGCCTCTACTAAAAAGTACATAAGGGGTATTTATAGTACAAGAGAAAATCCTAAAATACAAGCCCAAACGAAATAGGAGAAAACAAGGTCGGTGGCCACATGTAGTCTGCACCTGCGGTTTGGGCATGGGCAAAGGACTTGTTGTCTGGCTCCGAGCGCAAGTACAGACCATCGCGGTATATCCATGTACTATCATAGTATATTGAGGTCTGCTTCAATCCTCTATGATACCATCACAATATATGAATAAGTTGTGATGGAATCATTGAGGTTTGTTCCACTGCTTTAATGAGCTCATTAATCATTCTTAATTATTTATGTTATGCTTTATTTATAATTTTTTAAATTTATATTATTATTAAAATAATTAGATAATATCTTTTTTATATTTTTTTTATCTTTAAAAAGAATATACAAAAGAAGATAATCTTACCAAATACTCTCCCCCCACCCCAATATATATATAGAGAGAGAGATATAGATATATATAGATATATATTTACATACATACATGCATGCGTGCATGCATAAAATTTAGATTCGCATAAATAAATTAGTAAATTATTCTTTGTGGTTACTTTTTCTTGTAAACTAATTTTTTTAATATATTTTTTCAGACAAAATAATTAGTAATTTTTTTTTACGTTTAAATAAAGGGAAGAAACAAATTAATATAGAAGAAAAAGAGAAAGGAATTGCAACAGTATATGAATTTAAAAATAAAAAATGGATGCGCCGCCTTTTCAGCGCAATTTATGGCGACATTTGAACTTAAAGGTAAGGGGGCACGAGTAGCGCAATTTATGGCGACATTTGAACTTAAAGGTAAGGGGGGACGAGTAGTAATAAGTTGCAGCCTCTGGGATACACTTGGGAGTAATTAAGCGAAGGGGCTATAATTTACGAGTAGATTTTGAATCCGTCTAGTGGTACTTTTTCCTTTTCCTTTTCTTAGGCTCACCAATAAGTCTGCGCTCTGCCCAAAGAGCAATGGCTGGCTAGCTGATAACTTAAGTTAGTCCAATTTAAACAATTCAGTCGCTCAACATTGCACTGTGTACAACTTCGATCGTGATCTCCAATAGATGGTGCACTGTGCATACTATACTCTCATTGCCTAGGAAAAAAGTTCGTTCAGCAATGTCTACTACGTTTCATCAATCATTATACCTAGGAAAAAATTCTTTCCGTCATTTTCTGGTAGTTGATGCAACCCAAAGTCGCAGAGTACATCACATCAACGTACCAATATCAAGAAATGACATCAGTGTACATTGAACCCAACCAGCTTGGTTAATTAACATACAGACCCCATCGACATGACAACACAATGGGAAATTATTACCAATCATCATGAATCCCTCTACCAATAAAGAAAATTATAAGAAAAAAATGCTCAACGCCCTTCTAAACAGATAGAACATGCAAAGGCACAGCACAATCCATGTTTATGCTCTTGTCCGAGGGATGGACATGCATTGTTTTCCATTTCCTTTTTTTTTTTTTTTTTCCTAAAAGGGGTTGTGGTTGGGGTCGGAGGTCTAAGCAAAGACGAGAACTTGCAAATAACATTTCTGCGAAAGGAACAATTACCACATATACTAGCTTCAAGTAAACATAAGATCAAGTAACAGAGTCCTCCATCCCTGCCTTGATTCGATATCGACGTTCCAGTTTCTGGGACACGATATTATTCTCAGCCACACGTGCTTCCATATCTTCTTCCATTGGATCTTCAGTTTGTTGAGCCTCTCCAGCGGCAATGCAAACAGGGTAGCCTTTTGGGTGCAAGGATTCACTACAAGCACCTTCAATCATTCCCTCTGACAGAGTTGTATCCATTGCTGTTATAGCATCCGTGTTCTTCTGCCTAGGTATAAAGATTGCTGATTTAGGATTAGTACCTGACACATCTATAGCTTCTTCTGCCAATTGATCATGCTTTGACGTGTCAACCTCCTCCAGGAAGTATCTGCAAGCTTGACTATTTGACTCGTCAACAAGCTCACTAGGTGAATCCAGACTATAGCAAGTATACTTTGAAGGCTTCAGAACATGATCAGGAACCTTCAGCCTACTGCTAATGGATTCATCGTCTTCAAAACTAGAGTTTGCTGATGCAGGAGCTGCCCAAGAAACTTCTAGTTCTGATGCCCCTTCAGATTCATCTTGACAACCAGGATCAAACCTGACCCGTTTCGTAGATTTGAGCCTGCCATTCTCTGATTTCCTTGGTTTTTTCAAAATCGGTTTCACTTTACAGTGTTCCTGATGTGGTTTAGCTGAATGCTGCTCAACACTTGGAGTGATACCGTCAAAATGAGTTTCACATTTCTCAGCGGCATCCGCATCTTCCTTCAGCCTAACTTCTGCAGCCACATGATTTGCACGTGGGTCTCTACGGCTATTACGTTCAGAAGGATCACAAGATGTTTCCTGATCAATAATATTCTTCATGTACAAACGATCACCAGCATCCACTCTGCCCTCGGCCACTCTATCGTATTCATCTTCCTCCTCCTGCAGCAGCAATCAACAAGGATGATAAGTCACAAAAAGAATATTATCCAGCAGTTGAGCACTTTTCAGGCCTACAAACACAATTAGTATCATGCCTATAATAAGAATTAGAAAGGGAATGGGTCAAATTACCCTTGAACTATGCAAAATGATCCAAATTTACCCTTCGTTAATAGTTGGGGTCAAATATGACTTCTTCGTTATCAAAATGAGCTACATTTTCCCTTATTCCCAAGGGGCAGAAGCTTTGAGACTAATTAGTCTCTAACCCTAATGTTTAGCAACAGAAATTTCCACGTGGCTCAAAATTAAGTGATAATTTTTTAAAAAAATTCCCCTTCCTCTTCTCTGCCCCATCAACATCTCCACCAACCTTCACCCTTGCCCATCTCTATCCACCACCATCGCCAACTTATGAGGCATAGTTAGAGAGTAAGAATATTTGACGTTGTTTACATCATCAAAAGAAAATTGAAATCCGAACAACATCCGATCAGTAACCCTGACAGAAACAAGGAATTTAAGACAACTCGATTCTCTCTACATAAGACTACATAGATTTATATGGAAATAACTTCATAACAAAAACCTCACTTGCCCACCCACCCCCGCCCTCCCACTCCCAAAGAAAATGACCTCCAAAACCTCACCCAAAAGCCTCCGTCCTCCCATCGGAAACCACTGTATGCACCAATTTCTACACTCACAAACCATTAGGAGTATCTTCAAAAAACTACCTTCACAGAAAAATATAAGTATGCAGGAGTCGTTTTGGTACAAGGAATAAACAAAAAAAATAGTCCAGGGATAAAATTTGGGCTCAACTTTACCACATGTTTGGTACAAGGCATTACTTAGTCCCAGGACTATTTTATCCCACCATTTGTACTGAAATGGTGGGATTACTATCCCATGTGGAGGGTGAGATAAAACAGTCACCTGGGATAGCCATCCCATCCGGTGTACCAAAAGTTAGCAATTTTAGATAGTGGACTTTGTGAGAAGTGATGTGCTATTCGAGAGAGAGCAAAAGAGTGTATTGAGTAATGGCTGAAGAAGCTAAAAAGCATGACCCTTTTCATTGAGTTGGAAGGCAAAGTAGGACATCATTTACTGGGTTGTGCTGTGGTGAAGATTCACCTCACCAGATTCCTCTGTGATTCCTTCTTTAGTTATTGGTGATCTTACCCCTACTGGTACAATTCTATTCAAGGGTGACCTTATTTTTACTGTCCTCTGTTTGGTTGTAGAAGACTGTAGGTTTAAGTGGTGGTGGTGGTAGGGGAAGGGAAGGAGGCTGAGGAAAAGGGAATGGTGTGGAGGTGGTGGCGAGCAAAGAGAAGGAAAAAGAAAAACTATAATTTTGAGCCGTGCTTGGTTCTGCATATAAAGATTTAGAAACTAATTAATCTCAAAGGTTCAACCATTTGGAGAAAAGGGAAACCTAGCCCATTTTGTTAACAGCCCCACCATATCGAAACCCAACTACTAACCGAGGGCAGATTTGGATCGCTTTGCAGAGTTCAGTACTGAGGGCAGATTTGGATCGCTTGCAGAGTTCACGAGCAGATATAACCCTCTTCCCGTTCAGGAAAAAATGCATATGCTCAGACCAAGAAAGTTGGTATATAGGAACACGATACTAACAACCCAATTGGTGAAACAATGGCACAAGTGGCTGTGAAGCACAAGCACAAGGAGAAAGGATGCATTATTAGCGACTAAAAGGGAACAAGCATGAAATGGGAAATTGCCCAAAATAATGAGGAATCAAGGATGAGCAATTGCCTTCACAAGCATGAAATGGGAAATTTCCCAAAATAATGAGGGACCGAGGATGAGCAATTGCCTTTTTATGAAGTTATAGATACTTTTTATGAAGATGTGTTAAGTCCTAGATCTCAAGAAAGAAAACAAAAGAAAAGGTATCAGTTTTGCCGAGTGAGACAAGATAAGCTTACAGCACTCGAATAACCGAATCTTATCAAGTAACAATAGCTTCTTATGGCACACCGAAGCTTTTGACAAGGAAATACCCCCCATCAACACACTAATTTCAGAAAAGGATGATCTTAAAACGGCAAAAATGTGGATTATCTCTAATTTTTGAAGTTCAAGGACAGTGTGAATCAAGTGGAGAAGTGTACGATCACACAAAACCAAAGGGATACTTTCCAGAACTCTTTCACTGTCTTCACAGATAAAAACAGTCCCATACAAAAACTGGCGCGAGACTAGGCGTTCACCTGATACAGGGCGATATAAGCCTATGGATCTTTAATTTTGAAAATTTTATAAATCAAAATATGATAGGAATAAATTTTGAAAAAAAGAAAGTGTGTATAGAACCTCCTCCATCTTAAAAGGTTAATCAAAATGAGCACTTGACAAATTGATCAAAATTGTTAAATCTAGGAAAACTAATCAGACTTTGGAAAAATTGAGTAGAAACTTGTGAACTTACTTGAAAAGAAACTAGAAAGACAAATAAAGAAGGAACCTACAGAAGCATCTAATCAAAGCAAGAGATACATTATTGCTTTGCAGTTTGCAGATTGGTCATTTTTCTCTTGACCCGGTAGAAGAGAAAGAGAAAACAATAAAAACTAAGGCTAAGAATAAAATCTTTTGACTTATGATTTTTTAAGTTTTTGAACTTCTAAGAATTTAATAACAAACTGAATTTTGTGTTTTTTGATATTATATTAAGGACTTGTTTAGCAATTCTAATTTTAATTAGGATATTTTCTGGATTACACCACAAAACAAAATCTCGCCTAACACCTAAATGTATGCACAGAACAATGCGGCTTACGCCTCATGACACTTTCACCCGGCCACATTGTCATGTGTTTTTACTATGCCGTTCCCTAGGACTCGCCCCAAAAATGCCTTTGAATACACCGACACTATCATTGCTACATAAAAAAATCATATAACAACAAATATATAACCTCTCTCCAATCATTAACATAGTAGAATTAATCCTTGCTTAGAATTAAATATCAAGCAGTACGCTTTAAAAGCAAAGTTGAAAAAAACAATGACGTCTCTGAATCTCTGGAAAAAAAAGTTCTAACTTGCAGCATATTCAACAGCTAATAGGATAGAGAACCCTATTAATTATGTAAAGGATTGCCGATGCCTAAAATTAGCCCCTATTGCGTAGTAAGTTTGCATTTTAGAACCCAGAAATTCAATATTTAAATAGTGTGTTTGGTATCTAAGTTAATGTTTTCTTTGAGAAAAATGTTATCTACCCAAAAAGAGTAAAATGACTTCAGTTACTTATTTGTAAAAGTCATTTTCATTTGTAAACTTATAAAATTTTACTCCATATCACTTGCTTTAGTCGACACTTCCCATTTGGCCATCAAATGTTTTCACCTTTTTCCGGGATTTTTTTTCTCTTTATTTGAAAGTCAGCATTTGCCCATGAAAATTCCTCACCAGATGGATGGCTTCCGTAGATCGCCCCGGCATGAATACAAACTAGTTCTCGGATATGGACACACCCATCCTCACCCTCATCTCCACCACTCGCTCCCAAACTTCCATAGTGTGACTTAACAACTTGACAGCCTTTAAATTGTTACAATTGTGAACGTCGCCCTTTTTTTTTTTTTTTTCAGAAAAGTACATTTACAGTTCTAAATGTTTATTGCACAAAATATAACCAAGTACAACTCCATTCCAAACTACAACTTTGAAAGTTTCAAATAAAGTGATTTTTTTAAGTTTTCAAGGCCAAATGCCTACTTAACGTTTTTTGGCAACCTTCTGAAGCCAAACATATCACAGAAACACCACTCTATAGCTATACTTACCCCCTGTAATTAAAATATATGCTGATACAAGTTGGGAAACTGAAGATGAATTGAAGCACAGCTGAAATCAGCAAATTAGTTAGAAGTAGTTAAATTGTATTAGAATTCAAAAATCTGTTTTTACTGTTCATGGCAGTTAGTACTGTAGCTCAAGTCACATGGTTAGTTAATTGGTTAGAGAGTTAGTTACAACTGTCAAGTGGACTGTTAGCTATAAAACCAAGCATCACTGGTGTAATCATTCATTCAGGAATAATATCTCAAGTTTCTCTCTCCTATATTCTCTCTATAATTTCTTTTTCAGCTTCAATTCTCGAATTAATCCCTGATTTAGCTATCATCTTCTTCGAGCACAGCTCCTAGATTAACAATTTTTAGTTGCGAATTCCTTTAAGTGCATCAATTGGTATCAAAGCTTGTAGGTTCTTGGAATAATAATGGTGAGAAGTAAAGGTCAAGATAAATCTGGGGAAGAAATGGATGATAAATTGACACAAATTCAAGATCAGCTGCAATAGTTAATGGAAGGAATGTTGAGTATGAATGCATAAAATCAACAAACTGATAAAGAATTGTTGGAGATTCGTGAAGCATTGGGATCAATGGCGCAAAAAGAGAAAGAAAGAGAATAAAACAGAGCAGAATCCACTAATGGAAGGGCTGGTTCAACGGAGCTGCAGCAAGAGGAAAGGACAAAGGAAGGTCATCACAACTCAAATTCATATGATAATTACTTTACAAAGTATTCTCGACTTGAATTCCTAGATTTCAGGCCAAGATTTAAGGACTTGGTTATACAAGGTTGAACAGTTATTTTCCATGGATGAAGTACCTTTTGAGCAGAGAGGGTTAAGGTAGCATCCATCCATTTTGATTATGAGGCCATAGCCTGGCATAGATCATATATAAGGTGCAGGAATTCTGTAGTGGATCCTACTTTGACTGAATATGTCATAGCCCTAAATGAGAGGTTTGGAGATGGATTTGATGATCCAATGGAAGCCCTAAAGAACTTGAGACAAACTGGTAATGTAAGGGAGTATCAGGCAGAGTTTGATAAACTTCTGACTAGGGTTAACTTGTCAAATGAAAATGCTATCAGCTGCTTCCCAGGGGGTTTAACTCCAGCACTAAATAAGGCTGTTAGAATACAAGGGCCTAAAACATTGATGCAGACTTATAAGGTAACTAGGCTACAAGAAGAGGTGTTTGAAGCACAAGCTCAGTCATGGGGTTTGAAGGTACCTTATAAGAGTAGTAGGAGATTATTACCTACTCCTGCCGTGGTTAAGCTTGTGTATATGAAGAAACCTTCTTACAACCTTGCATCCAATTCCACTTATAAGCAACCTTCTGAACAAAAGCAAATTGGAGGTAGCAAAATTCCTTGTAAAAGGCTATCAACAGCAGAAATGAATGAGAAGAGTGCAAAAGGCCTTTGTTTTTTCTATGATGAGAAATATGTACAAAGGCACAATTATAGAAGTAACAGACAACTGTATATGGTGGAGGTAGAAGAAGGGGACATTTAGCTAGCTGAAGTACAAGAATCAGTCCCTATTGTGACTAAGTGAATCAGCTGAGTTCATGGCTATATCATTACAAGCTCTTACAGGAGTGACAGGATATCAAACACTTAGGGTCACAGGGTATCATGAAAAGAGACCTTTGCAGGTCTTAATTGACACAGGAAGCGCACACAACTTTGTTGATCAAGATGTAGCCAAAAAATTGCAATGTAAAGCTTCTCCTATTCATGAGCAATCTATTAGTGTAGCAGATGGCAAAAAAGTGCAAACTGCATCAGTATGCAAGAATCTTACTTGGCTTTTACAAGGCACTACATTTTCATCTGATTTCCTAATCATACCACTAGGGAATGTTGACATTGTATTGGGGTTCAGTGGTTAACTATATTGGGAAGAATCTTATTTGACTTCTAGAATAAGTCCATTGAATTAGGAAAGAAGCATGTGTTAAGAGGAGCTGGAGTACACATAAAAGCCGCTAAGACTAAGTCCCTGATCAAGCAGGAAGGTCAAGAAGATCAAATGTTCATGATGACAATAACCAACCCAACAGTAGATAAAGTAAATTGTTGCAGTATTCAAGTCACTCCAAGTACTAACTTGTTACCAGAAATGAAGCCTTTATTGGAACAGTTTACTCGTATTTTTGAGCTGCCTAGCACCTTACCACCTCATAGAGGTGTATTTGATCACAGAATTCCATTGAGGGAATCAGTTATTCCTGTTAGTAAGAAACCTTATAGATATCCTACATCTAAGAAGGATATTATTAAGAAATTGGTACAGGAAATGATGGATCAAGGGGTTATTCAACATAGTTCTAGCCCCTATACTTCTCCTGTGGTATTAGTGGGAGAAAAAGATGGGTCTTGGATTCTTTGTGTTGATTATAGAAGTCTCAACCAGTTGACTGTTAAAGACAAATTCCCAATTCCCATGATTGAAAAATTGTTGGATGAATTAGGGGGTGTTGTTATATTCTCAAAGATTAATCTTAGAGCAGGGTATCATCAGTTAAGAATGGCTGAAGAAGACACTCATAAAACAGCTTTCACAACTCATGAAGGTCATTAAGAGTTTTTGGTTATGCCTTTTGGTTTAACCAATGCTCCATCTTCCTTCCAAGGACTTATGAACGCAGTTTTCAAACCTTTAATAAGAAAGTCAGTATTGGTGTTTTTTTATGACATCTTAATCTACAGCAAATCATTGGTTGATCACTTGGTTCATGTTCATGCTGTGTTTGAATTAATGAAACAGTACCAGTATTATGCTAAGATATCTAAGTGTGCCTTTGGAGTGACTAAGGTGAAATATTTAGGCCATTTCATCAGTGCCTCAACTAATCCTAGAAAGATTATAGCTGTTCAAAATTGGCCTGTGCCTGCTAATCTCAAACAATTAAGAGGATTTTTAGACCTTGTAGGCTACTATAGGAGGTTTATACATGGTTTTGGAATTATATGTAAACCCCTTCATGATATGGCATTGGTTTCTGCTCCAGTGCTAGCCTTTCCTAATTATTCCTAACCATTTTTTGTGGAGACAAATGCTAGTGGTAAAGGAATTAGAGCTGTGTTAATGCAACAAGAACACTCTATTGCTTATATAAGCAAGTCCTTAGCTCCTAAACATCAAGCTATGTCTGTATATGACAGAGAATTGCTTGCTCTCATTTTTGCAGTAACCAAATGGTCACATTACTTGTTGCACAACCATTTTATAGTAAGAACTGACCAAAAGGCCTTAAAACACCTGCTTGATCAACCAATTCACACTAATTACCAGATTGTTGGTACATCCAAACTAATGGCTTTTGATTTTAGTATTGAGTACAAAAAAGGCTCTGAGAATAGTGTTGTTGATGCATTGTCAAGAATGCCTGATGCTGAATTACTAGCCATCTCATTACTCACTCCACATGATGAATTGTACATGAAGATTAAGGTATCTTGGAAAATGGATCATGCATTACAAGTTATTATTCAGAAAGTTCAGGCACAACCTTTTAAATCTTACACTTGGTGTAGTGGTCAGCTTAGATGGAAAGGAAGGTTAGTTATAGGTGATGATCAACAGTTGAAGACTGACATTATTTCCTTGTGGCGTAGTACTCCACAAACTGAACACTCAAGCATGGATGGATGCTACTATATGGAGGTTACAATCCCTCTTCTATTAGAACACACTTACTACAGATGTGAGGAGGTTCAGCAATCATTGTGATGTTTGTCAAAAACATAAGTATGATGCAGTTGCTTCTTCGAGTATTTGCAACCTCTACCTGTTCCCGAAGGTTTATGGATTAATATTTGCTTAGATTTCATTGAAGGTCTGCCTAAATCCCAAGGTAAAGATGTCATCTTGGTGGAGGTAGACAGGCTCACCAAATACAGTCACTTCTTAGGTCTGCAATACCCATACACAGCTTAGTCTCTTCATGGATAACATCTTTAAATTTACATGGATTACCTGTTACCATGACTAGTGACAGAGATCCAGTCTTCTTGAGTGCTTTTTGGCAAGAATTATTCATCTCACAAGGTGTACAACTTTTGAGATCTACTGCTTACCACCCTCAGACTGATGGCCAAACTAAGGTAATCAATAGGACCTTAGAGACTTACTTGAGATGTTTTTGCTCTGATTGTCCAAGATAATGGGCTAATCATCTTTCCCTGACTGAGTGGTGGTACAATACTACCTATCACACCACTATCAAGTGCACACCCTATGAAGCTTTATATGGTCAAAAACCTCTCATTCATCTACCTTATTTAGTGGGTGAAAGTGCTGTGGAGATGGTAGATAGAAGTTTGGAGGCTAGAGAAGTTGTTATTCAGTTGCTAAAGTTCCATATTATCAGGGCTCAACAAAAAATGCAAGACATTGCAACAAGCATAGATCAGATAGGTCCTTTGAAGTTGGTGACTGGGTTTATTGAAATTGCAGCCTTACAAACAAGTTTCAGTGGCTGTCAGGCCTTTTAACAAACTTGTTGCAAAGTATTATGGCCCCTATATGGTTGAAGACAAGATAGGAGTTGTTGCTTATAAGCTCTTACTGCCTAATGATGTTCCCATTCACCATACCTTCCATGTCTCTCAACTAAAAAAGGTGTCATGCCTTACCTATGAGTTTCACTCATCCTCTTGTCATACATCTCTCTAGTCCATATTGCACTACTCCGGAGATGGTGTTAGATAAGAGATTGGACAAAAAGGGTAACAAGGCTGTGGAGCAAGTCTTGGTGCAATGGACTGGAATTGATGCAGCACAAGCTACATGGGAATATACTTCCGAGTTACTGCTGAGGTTTCCTTCCTTTAATCCTTGAGGGAAAGGATGTTCTTTAAGGGAGCGGTATTGATATAAGTTGGGAAACTGAAGATGAATTGAAGCACAGCTGAAATCAGCAAATTAGTTAGTAGTTAAATAGTATTAGAATTCAAAAATCTGTTTTTACTGTTCATGGCAGTTAGTACTGTAGCTCAAGTCACATGGTTAGTTAATTGGTTAGAGAGTTAGTTACAACTGTCAAGTGGACTGTTAGCTATAAAACCAAGCATCACTGATGTAACATCTCAAGTGTCACTGTTAGCTATCTCAAGTTTCTCTCTTCTATATTCCTCTCTATAATTTCTTTTTCAACTTCAATTCTCGGATTAATCCCTGATTTAGCTATCATCTTCTTCGAGCATAGCTCCTAGATTAACAATTTTCAGTTGCGAATTCCTTTAAGTGCATCATATGCATCACCTACTTTTACACCAAACGAAACAAATGCCAGATTTGATAAAGAAAATATTTTTCCCCTCCATACCAAATGCAATTATTTAGTTAAAGCTAAAATTAAAGAAACAGAGTTCAATGAATGACAAAAAGGGAGAACATTCCAAATTTTGGTTGTAATAGGGGTGTTGTACAAAATGAATTAACTTTCGACATTATTAGGACAATTAAAAATGAACCAATGTAGTTTTTTTTTTTTTTTAATAATAGACATAGATTAGTAACTTGGGTAAAATTAATTCCCGTGTCAATATAGATACCTCATTATCAAGCGTCGAATCTAACCCAATAGAGGATCTGATTTCCCAAACATCATTAAGGTCACTTCCATCATCATTGAGGTCTTCGATAACACTTTCGAGTCCTTGAGTCATGTTCCTGCGTTTTTGTTTGAATAATCCATCATAGGAAGATGAACAAAGGTTATGGTCATCATCGTCTTTCCCTTGCTTCAGTGCGCTTCGATTCCACTCTTTCTTCTCCACATCTTCGTCTGTCAGATACCATACCGATGCTGACGGTGATGGTGGTGATGATGATGATGACAGAGAACCGAAAACTTTGTGTACTCGGGCTCTGAAGCTGTCATCATCCATGATTGAATCTCCAGTTGTACCTCCTGCTTAAGAATGTGTACTTTTTAACTGTTTGCCCTGTACTTATGAATGGGCTCTACTGTTTCTCGGGGTTATTGTGCAGTGGCTCTTACATCAGAGTTTTCTAACACCGCCTTTGATTACATATTCACTCCGTCTCATTTTACTAACTTTACAATTAAGAAAAATAATTAATTAAAATTTTTTTAAATAATTAGTTATTTTATTATATTATTTTTATTAAATAATATTTATATTTTATTTTAGAAAAAATAATTAATATTAAATATAAAAAATATTATCTTATATTGATTAATGAAAAATGATAAGTAAATGAAAATTTTATATCTATAATTTATATCTGCATCTATAATATATTAAAAATATGAAAACCCTTAAAAAAGAGATTTGAACTTTTTGTCCTTCACAAAAAGACTCTTCTTTAGATAAAATTATCTTTTCTCTATTTTTAAAATTTATTATTTAATTATTTTTATTATATTAACTAGATTTTCTAAAATATATGTGACTCTTAAATTATATGGTAGGAGAATTAATTAGTATTTTCATTTTTACTAGACTTTCTAAAATATATGGGACTCCTAAAATATATGGTAGGAGAATTAATTAATATTTTCTTTTCTACTGTTCAATTAGAAAAATACTCCTAAAATAAGATTCTATTAAGAAAATACTTCTATAAATATTGAGATGTACGTTAAACTAGACAACAAATCGATTTGCCTGTTTGGAGAATATGATTGATGCTCATCTAACTTGATTCAATTGCATGTCTAGATTGGTGAATGCTTTATTTTCTAACCCTCAACTTCTTCACTATTTTTGTCAGCATAATAGAATTCAACATGTGTATATATATATATATATATATATATATATATCTACTTTGTTTTCATTCAAATCATCCTTTAGGATCAAAATTTTCGCTCAAATAAGAATTAGTTGGATCAAAATCGAAACTTTGTGATCACTATTATATCTTTTTTTATAGTTTACATGTCGTAGATGAATGTCGGTTGACTTTGATTAATTTCTCGTATAAAGGTTAGGTTTAATTGTATTGTTTTGATTAGGGGGGTACATAGGTCGGATTGGTTCAGTTTTTATTAAAAAAACACCAAACCAATTATGTCGGTTTATTAAAACTATAAACCAAATCAAACCAACATAAAATTGATTATTTCGGTTTAGGTTAGTCGATTTTTTTGGATTTTTCAATTTTTTCGATCCTTTTTTGGGTTTTTTTTATAATCTTTAGTTTTTACGATTATATAGTAATCGAAGACTAGATCAAATATATTTTCACTCATGCACTAATGAAAAATCATAATTATGAAAAAATGAGGAGCAAAAAACTCTCTTGAAACTAAAAAGTGAGATGAAGAGTGAAAAGTTTATATTGTATGTTTATATTGGATTTTGGATCATTTAATTAACAATTAATGGACAAATATTACAATTTAAAGGCCCAAATCTAAATATATATGAAAAAACTACAATAACTAACATACTTAAGATTTAAATTATGAAAAATAGCAATACTTTAATGAAATTACATTATATAGCAAACATAGCATTATTTTAAGTGTGGTCTCCTACTTACTGTCTTTGAGAAATTACCATGTATAAGGTTCCTTTTATCATGTCACTTCTCTTTCTTTTTCTTTTAACTGATTTCTACTTTACCTTTTATTGTTTGAATTCTCTTAAATTCCTCTTTCAATTCTTTTTCTTTCCTATAAATTACTTTTATTTAAATTAGTAAAAATTTTTTCCAAATCAAACTCAATTATGAAGATTATTATCTTCATGATATTTAATATTTCAAAATATCACGCTCTTATATCTCTAAATTTTTTTCCTTTGTAGTTTTTTTATTTTTTCCGTTTTATTTGTTTATTTTATTTTTTTTTCTTTTTTCTTTTTTTATTTTCTCTTTTCTACTTCTCTAATTTTTTTTTTCTTTTTCGTGTTTTCTTTATTTTTTTATTTTTTCGTTTTCTTATTTTTTCTTTCTCATATTTTTTTTCATTTTCTTTTTTTTTTTTCCTTTTTTATTTTTTTTCGCTTTTACTTTCACACTTCTATTTCTAATTTCTATTTTACTTTCTTCTTTTTTTTCCTTTTTCACTTCTTTTTTTTTTTTAGATTTTTATTTTTTCGTTTTTATTTTTTTCTTTTTTTTTCCTTTTTTCCTTTTTTTACTCTTCTATCTCTATTTTTTATTTTTAAAAGATAAATATCTATATCACATATACATATTCAAAGAATATACAAAATAAATAGACATACAGATCTGCATATGTATTTACGATAAAAAACATACATATGTATCTGCATATGTATTTACAGAAATACATATCTGACTCACATGTATATATAAACATGTAGGATTTGTATCATGTATTTTTTATTACCTATATGTATATGCATATGTATATAGTTGTCCTTTTTTATAGAGATTTTGTGTCTTATATGTTTATATATACATATGAGTGAGATATGTACTTTTGTAAATACATATGCAGATACATATGTATGTTTTGTACTGTAAATACATATCCAGATTTGTATGGCTATGTATTTTGTATATTTTTGAATATGTGTATATGATATATATATTTGTATTTTCAAAATAAAAGTTTGAGATAAAAGAGTAAAAACAAAAAAAAGTGAAGAAGAAAAAAAATTGAGTTTGAGCAGCTTGAAAAATCGATTTTGATCACTATATTGTTCGATCAGTTCAATTTACTGTTGCATTACTTTTTAAAAAAAAATTCGTTTACAAAATATTCAATAATAATTTAACAAAATAAATTGTTAAATTCTACAACGTAACGAAAAATTGATTTTGATCACTCTAACGAAAAATCATTATTGGCTCAAAATATTCAAAAATAATTTAACAAAAAATTAATTTTGAACACTATATTTGAACGAAACATCAGTAATGGATCAAAAAAATTTGAACGAAATAACAGTAATGGTTCAAAAAAAAATCCAGAACAAAATTTTTTTAATCGATTTCAAACAACTGATGAAATTCATATAAGAAAATAATATTATGATTAAATATCTTCAATAAAAATAATGGTTTAATTTTAGTTTTCGAAGATATTGATCAAAAGAAGTTTAAGTTGAATTTGATTTTGATTTTTTTTGGATGAAAACGATACTATAAAACTGAAATTTGAATTTTGATTTTAGTTGGTAACAAATAACGGAAATCATATTAATTAAGAGATTTTAATGAAAAAGAAATCTACACATTTAATTCATGACTAATTATACCATATTTAACTCAACTGATTTGAGTTAACTATGGGCAGTAAAATGATTTGTATATGTATTTTCATAGTAATAGTTTGTTCAAATACTAAATACAAGTTGCTAGAAAATACCCAATTATCCCCCTGAACTATACCCAAAACGGCTATGACACACCTCAACTTAAAGGGAGTCCTATTACCCCCTGAACTAATTAAAAGTGTAATTTTAACACCCTTAGTGCTTATGTGGCACATACATGGCACACACGTGCGCCTACTGGACACTTAAGTGTGTTGTGCCACGTATGTGCCATATAGGCACTAACGGTGTCAAAATTACACTTTTAAAAAGTTCAGGGGTAGTAGGACCCCTTTAAGTTGAGGTGCGTCATAACCTTTTTGGGTATAGTTCAGGGGAATAATTGCGTATTATCTCAAGTAATTATGAAAGTGTTGCTATGAATCTAATAATTATCATCTTAAGTGTGCTATTTATGAATTTTACCCACATCTACTTTCAAATTATTAAAAATTACTAAAACAAGTTGAAAAAGTATTTAAAAGTAGATTATAACTAATATTTTATGTATAAAAAAGTTTGAATATTATTTCGGTCTGATTCGGGTTCGGTTTAACTTTTTTTTGGTTAACACTAAATCAAACCAAGAATGGTCATTTTTTTTCTAACGTCAAACCAATCAAATCAAACCATAAGTCAGTTTTTTTCTCGGTTTGATTTGATTCGTCGGTTCGATTTGACTTAACGGTTTGGTCTGTACGCCCCTAGTTTTGATATCTTTATTATCTTATTGTTTTATTTTAATTTACAGATGCTACTTTGAATTTGTTTTAGGTAAATGTTAGGTTAATTGTATTATCATAATATCTCTATTAGTTTGTTAGTTTGTGGTAGTTTAGTTCGTAGCTGAATTTCGATCGACTTTGAGAAATTTTTGTTTGTAAAATTTATGTTTAATTGTATTGTTTTGATATCACTTTTATCATATTATTTTGTTGTAGTTTACAGGTGATAGATAAATATTGGTCGGCTTTAAGAAATTTTTTTATGTAAAAGTTAGGTTTAGTTGTATTATTGTGATATCTCTATTATGGTATTATTTTGTTATTGTTTACGTGTGGATGAGTCTCAGACGACTTTGAAAAAATTTTTGTGTGTAAAGATTAGATTTAATTGTATTATATTAATGTCTCTATCATTGTATTATTTTGTTGCAATTTACAGATGATAGATGAATGTTGATTGACTTTTAAAATTATTTTTGGTAAATATTAGGTTTAATAAATAAATTCTCCATCTTTACATTCTCAAAAGATATTAAATTTAATTATTATATTCATCTTTATTATTTAAACAAATATCCTATTTAGTATAACGTTTGAACTCATTAAAGTGAGGCACACGCGCAAGGGGCGTACATCTAAACTGGTTGAATTAAAAAATTTGGGACAAGTAAAATGACACGGAGGGAGTAGCAAGTGGGTGAAACGAGCTCAAAGCACACGTAGGGTGTGTTTGGTATGGAGGAAAACGTTTTTCATTGAAATTTTTATGGAAAAGAAGATGATTTATTATTTATTTTCTTATATTTAGTTAGTGAGTGGCGAAATATTTTTCGAAAAATATCTTTTAGTGTTTGATTGATGAATGAAAAAATATTTTAGTGTTTATCTAAAGTATAGAGAAATACTTTTTATAAAAATAATTTTTAACTTGAAAAATACTTTTTTTAGGTTGTGCTCCATATGGAGGAAGAAAATATTTTCTAGGAAAATAAGTTATTTCCTACATATATTTTTGTGATTTTTATGCAAGTATAAAAATATTTTCTAAAAATGTTTGCATATATTTAACAAAAAACAATGAGAACGAATAGGGTAAGAAGGGTGGGGTAAGAAAATTTTTTTGGCATTATTTTAAAAAATAAATTAACAAATTAAATCTTATTTTTTAATAAGGGCTGGTATGTGGGTGGGGAGGGGGCGGCCAAAATAGGTGGTATGGGGGGTAAATGAAAAATTTTAAGTTTTTTTTAAGAAAAAAATAAATATATTTCTTTAGGAAATGCCTGGTAGGGTGTGGGAGGTCGGGGTAGGGATGGGGTAAAAAATTTATTTAATATTTAAAAATAAATTAAATGTATTTTTTGGATGGGTAGGGGTAGAGGTGGGGGTGGTAGGGGATTGAGTGACGGGGTAGGGGTGAGTGATTTTGAGACTTGTATGAATATCTCAACTTGAAATTGAGGTTGAAAGAAAGTTTTGATAAATGTTTTCCTTACTTTTTGAAGGGAAGTCATTTCTTAGATTTGAGGAAAATAAGTTGATTTTGAAAACATTTTCTAAGACATTTAAGCAACCAAACATGAGAAAATTGAAAAATATTTTTCAAAAAATATTTTCCTTTATACCAAACACACATTTAGAGTTGAATAAATTAAAATGCACACATTACTAGTTAAAATTAATTAACTAAATTTGACACTTAATTATAATTTATAAAATATTAAAATAATTTTTATAATAATATTAAAAATTATTCTCTCTCTTTAATATTTTAAATTTCAAACTTCCAGTTCTCTTTCCTCGGTTTTCTTTTTCATATGCTTCTTTCTTCATTTTTTGCTTCTCCCCTTCTTCATCTTCTTCACATTTTTATATTTGTTATTTTTCTTCTGTATTTGTTTCTTTACTTAATCTCTTTTTCTTTTTCTTTCTTTTGAGGTTTTTTCTCTTTATCCCATTTAGAATTTTCATCTTTAATTTGTATATTTTCATCTTGTTTTCTTTCTTCATTAAGATCTGGTCGTGAAAATTTTCAAAAAATATTTTGTGAAAAATGTTGCAGTCGTCGAAAAATAACTGCGAATTATTTAAGCAACTGAAAGATGTTGTTTAAATAATTAAGAGTTGTTTATGCAAATGAAAGATATTATTTAAAGAATGAAGGACAATCTATTAGTTATTTGGAAGTGGTGATGATGTGGAGGAACGAAGTTTGGGGAAGGGTAGTTTAAACAATTGGGAGTTGTTTAAGCAAACGAAAGATGTTGTTTGAATAATAAAAAAGTATTTAAACATTTACTAGTTGTTTATAAATGATCAAAAGGTAGATTGGATGTGGTTAGGGCGCGCGGGGTGAGGGGGAGGGAGTCGAATAGCGCGGACGGGGTGAAGGAGGGAGAGGGGAAAAATTTAGTGGGAGGTTTGTGTAAATAAAAAAACTTATGGGTATTTAAAAATATATGTAAGTGTCCCTTCTACTACATTCTTAAAAGTTGTGTCTTACTTTTTTTATTTTCACTTTCAAAAGTCATTTCTAATTCACCCTCCCTAGCAAGTGTTACTTGGCTTGCGAAGGCGATTATTTGTGTTGTCCTATTTCTATTAATCCCATTTCATCCTTAGTAGAGCTGACAAAATGATTGACCCACGAGGCTGACCTAAGGGCTGGAGTGGATTGAGTTCAAAAATGACTTTAAAATTGTCCAGTCTTTATATTTTGACTATCATAAAAAAATTCTTTTCAACATGACTTTTATAAAGGATGGTCTGATGTATTTATGTTTTTCCTCTCCCTAACAGCTTTTACTTCTTTTTCTTTTTTAGTGACTCAATCTTCGGCCTGGAAGTGAGAGGTGCTTATCATCCGAGCAACTCCTTCTTATCAAGGTAACCTCGTTTTTTTCCTCTGCTTAATTTTATCCATAAGGTAGATGTTTTAACTCAACATAAGATACATGACATTTTAAGACAATAAATTTGTACCTTAAGCAAAAGTTCTGTCTTATAGGAAAAAATTAGAACTTAGAGGGTGCCTGGATTGACTCTTTTTAAGTAGCTAAGCTAAAAGCCGGATGAGCTCAATCTATTCAAATATGAAACATACATTAGAATCCGGATTAAGGATACCCATATTGTTATACTTCCAATTTGGGTCCCAAACGTCAAACAAAAATTCAACCCCGACCACAGAAGGGAAAAACTAGAATTTTAGTAAAAAATCACGTTACCCATAAGTTAAAAAGTTTAAATCTAAAATTTCATCAAGACATAGCTAATTGGCTTCGAAATCATCAATTTATCAAACTTTAACCTTATCAAAAAAACCCAAATATGTCAAGTTGGAAATCCAAGATTTGAAGGTGAAATCATGAAAAAAATATTGGGTAATCATAAAATATTGATTTAGAAACTTATACAAATTTAGATCTTGAAGTTTCCCTTTGGAATCTCCCATAGTCAAGCTCTTAAGCTTCAAAAATGGAGTTATTACTCTAAAGAAAGGAATTTATTCTGTCCAGGAGTCAATCCTCTTTCGATAGAGGCCTCTGCCTCTCAATCACAAGCATGGCCTATCCCAGAGAGTCTCAATCGCGACCAAAATCTTTGTTGTAGCTGAGAACAACTTGACCATCCATACTCGAACACACTTCACAATTGTGCTGTGCCTCACGCTATCGCGCTGATCAGACTGCCCATCCTTGTTATCGTGAGTTATACATTGAAAACGCAAATGAGGTTCTCACCTTCACCAGAAACAACAAAAGCCAATGAAAGATTCAATCCAAAAACCCTTTAAACAAACCCTCATACGTCCAAAATCTAGTGAACACAATCCGACTATGCTACTAGCCTAATTTAGACATTTTAAACTAAATAGTGCATTTAAAATTTACAATATAGGTCATTATCATCAAATATTGACCAAAGTGAACTGTAGAACAAAATTTTCAATATTCCGTATAAATGCTCCAAATTTCACTGAAAGCCCAAGACCTGAACCTGTTCTACTAATCTAAAATCAACATCCTGAAGATAATAGAATTGAAGAAATTCTAATATAGAGCTTGGATCTCTAAATATTGACCAAACTTAACCATTTTAACTCTGATACAGAACAAATAGCCATCTTATCTTTTGATGACGTCTTTGGAGGCCAACACATAGAGGCTCAAGACTTGGTCACCTCGAGGATACGAGAACATGCATGGAGGACCCGTTTTGAGCCTACCATTGAGTATACCATACATCAAGGCAGTGAGTGAACAATTGCTTGGAGTATTGAAGGCTTGAGGACTCACGAGTTTGGGTCCACATTTGAGGGTTCACAGTTTTGGTTCCCTTTGTTAAGGGTATTTTTGGTCACTTAGCCTTAAGGATATTTTGGTAACTTAGCCTTGTCCATTTGACACTTCATGGACCCTCCTCTTTCATTAAGGGCAATAGAGTTATTTTGTCAGTCATTATGTAATAAGGCTATATATAGTCTCTTTTAGGTCTTCTCTATTTAGTTTATGAATGATGAAATATTGAAACATTGAAAGTCCTCTCTTTTAGAGTAGAACGCCTTTGTTTAGTCTTAGTTAGGGCTTGGAATAGCCATTGTAGTTTAGGGCTTGGAAAATATAGTATTGACCTTTGCTTGGAAACGTTGGATCTTGAGGTGCATTGGTTCCCTTGGTGATCACCATAAGAGTGTGGTGTTGATTATTACATTCTTTAGGGGTTAGTGTTGAATTACACTTAGTTCTTAATCTTGTAATAATCTTTTTCTCACTATTTATCCTTTTCATTCTTGCAAACTTGTGTTGTTTTTGTTCTCTACTCTCGATTTGTGTTTGTTCTTGTTGGCCAAAATTGTTGCCTTCTTGTTCTTTATTTTATGTGTTTTTAGGCAAGTTTGGGTTGGATGAAATAGGTGTCAAACACCTTGTTATCTTCTCATTCTAGTGTTGTGTTGTGAATCCAAAAGAGGTCTCCAATCGGTCCAAGGATCTTAGTAATTTGTAAACTATTTTAGAGTGTGTTTGTGGACTACTTTGAGTCACTTCGTGAGTTACTTATTTTTCTTATATCATTTGGTATCAAACCATGGCTTGCTCTTGTTCCCACAAGATCAATCTTGGGCTTGTTAGTGTAAAAATAAAAAAAATGTTCAAAACTAAAAATTCTAGAAAAAATTAGCAATCTGTCCGTGTTGTTTTCTTGGCCGAAAAGTATGTTCCTCACTAACATATTGAGTCTATATCTAGATTTGAGCTTTAAAAATTGATGTTGTTATTGTGAACAAGAAGTGTCCGTGAGTTGAAGTTGTTATTCTAACGGCCGTATGGTGACCTTGTTGTTGGGCGTTGGTTGGTGTTATTGTTGATCTTGGTGGTTGTTGTTGTGTTCTTGTTGTTCATCACAACCTTCATCTAGTGTTAAAACTGAAAATACAACACCAAAGAAACTTGGCCGTTTGTTGGTGGTTTTATTGTTGGTCTTGTTGTTATGGAATTGGGCGTTGGAACTTGTTATTGGTTGTTCTTATTATGGTTGTTGTGTTCTTGAAGTTCTTCACCATATTCATCACCTTGTTAACATAAAGTGAATGATAGATCCTAAAAGGTGAAGGAAAGAGGTGTAAGTAATTATTAGTCTTAAAAGACCCTAAACCACCAAAAGACTTTACATCACTTCTCAACCACTTTCCCATGAAACAAGGGTCCATGTTTTAAGAAAAAGTACTACAAAAGTCAAGTCTTGAAATTTGAAACTTGAAAAAAGGCTCCAAGACTTATTCTTCCCTCCCTAAAACAAATTCCACCAATCCAAATTAAAAATGTGTCAAGACTTGGATTTTAGAAAATAAATTGTAGAAACCGCAACCAATACGTGGCTGCCACATCATCATTTTACTGTTCACGCAACTTTATTAAGCTCAAATTTTAGATTCTTAGTTTTATTTTATTGTTTCATTAATTTCATGTCTTGATTTTAGAATTATTTAACAACTAGTAATCACCTACTTAGTTGTAGATTAATTGTTGAATCCATTTCTTTCATGTCTTCGTTATTTGTGTGCTTTTCTCATTTTTTAACTCGCAGTAACTTCTTTATTTCAAGTTCATAAGTAAATTTTGTTTTGAGTCTTGAGTCGATCAAACAAGAATCCATTTCGTCTGCCAAGTAGAATTGAAATCCTATTGACTACCGAAGTATAGGCAACTTCCAATATTCGCCGCTCCAATTGTGAGAATCACAAAGGTGAGTGTATATGAGTGTTGGTTAGGAGATTTTACTACTAATGTTGTTTTTTCATTGTGTAGGTACAAAGGTGATATAAGGGGTACATGTCTTCGATAGTTGGGGATTATTGTGACTACAATATGGGAGACTATGATTGTAGTAAGGGGTTTTATGGCTACGAAGTTGAGGGAGATTGTGGAGGCTATAAAAATAGCCATGATCACAAAGGTGATATAAGGGGAACATGTCTTCGATAGCTGGGGATTATTGTGACTACAATATGGGATACTATGATTGTAGTAAGGGGTTTTATGGCTACAAAATTGAGGGAGATTGCGGGGGCTATAAAAAAAACCATGATCAAAGCTTGGGCAGATTTAAGAGTTATGGCTTTGAGGAAGAAAATGAGGTGAATGTAGTGCTTAGTACTTATGGGGAACTTGGAGATGATGTAAGACCCTGTGATGGATCTTATGATAACGTTAGGGCATATAAGGAGTCTTACAATTCTCACTTCGAACCTAGATTTGGTGTTAGGTATAACCCTTTCGTTCAATGATAGACATTATAGAAACTACATCCTTCCATCCATGGTTGACTACTTGGGGTTGTTTCACGGGCCTTTACTTGTTCCATACTTCTTGGATGGGTTTAAGGTTACCGAGAGGGTCAAAGTTGTCTTCTTCCAATTTGAGTACCATGAGGAGGTATGGTACAATATTCTTCCCTTGAAATACGGCCATGTATGCTTAGGTGCTTATTGGTTTGCACAACATAAAGTTTCAAATGAGCAAAATTGGTCTAATATTGTAAGGGACCGGTGGGGAAAATCACCTCGTGACATACATACTTCCCGAGCCACAAAGAGAAATGAATACTTACTCTAATCTGAATATTGAAGAGAGATAACAGATTAAGAGGAGTAAGGGTGTGCAAGGTGGTAATTTGAGAGTGGAAAAATGAGAGGTTGTGTGGAGCGAAGTGAGGGGATTGCCACCAAACTGAGTTAACATTGTTTGTCCTTCTATTTCTAAGGACATTTATGTAGGTACCGACATGACAAGTGAAGGAGAGCGATGCCGAAGTGAAGTTGCTGCCCAAGCTTGTGGAGGACCTTCACAACATAGAAAAGGAGAGTCTACTCAACAACTTCAAGGTAAAATATCTAACTCTTACACTTTTGTGCATGTGAATAATAATTGTGTGGTTAATAGCCCAATGAGTGTGAGTAGTATCTTACCTACTTGTGAGTCTAATAATTCTTTGCCTCTTGTTGATGATGTAGATGTTGTGAGTGTGGATACACTAGTTGATCCTATTGATGACCAAATTGACTCTTCTTGTAAGATCAATTATGTCCACCTAGTGTTTAAGCCTATATGTTGAATGGAAGTACATTGTCTTGTGTAATTGGTGTTGATCAACTTATTTGTAAAAATTGTCCACCACTTGAGTATGTGTGTGATCTGATTAATAGAACTTAAGTGAGTGAAGTACTTGAAAATATTGGTCAACAAAAGGGGAGTGAACCCGAGAGCTATTCTTGGGACAATCTTGTGCTTGAAATCGCTTTCAAACTTGATATTGATCTCTTAGAGAGTGAGGAACTTGCTTGTTCCAAATCTACCCGTGGGTTGGATCATGTACTTTTTAGATATAATGTCTTGTTTGAAGATGATATAAACACTCCCAATGAGCCTAGTGGTAAAAAAAATGGTACAGCTTACCTTGGAGGCTATAGCCTATATGTTAACCCACTATGGTGTGACAACATTCCTTCTAAAGATGGAAATATCTTCTTGGAAGATGAGAGTACTCTTAAAGGTAAGGAATGTATAGTCTTGGAAGTTACTCCTTCTTCTACTTTGTGTGACTTTGTTGTTGAGAGTACTCATGGTGATGATTGGAAAACTAGTAGTGAGTACACACATGAGGGCACCTTAGTAGAAGTCAACTTGAGTGATACTTTTTGCTAATCTGTATTTGCTATGGATGATATGTCTGCTATTGTAGAGAGTATGTCATTTAGTTTGGGTGGAGACCATGGGAAAGGGGAGAGTTGTCTAGATCCGTGTCTACGGCTACTCTTCTGGTTTGACCCCGGTGCCAAATATGGAAATGGTGATGATGGTGCATCCAACTTATTGCTTGGTCTCCATGACAAGGAAAGTGTCACTCTTGGTGATTCTCGTAACCAAATCCTTTGTACACCTTTTATTGAGCTTTTAATATCTAATGCAAAGGATCCCTGGCTATATTACAAATATGTGCAACCTTGGCATGTTGAGATAATTTTTTATGATACCCTAACCCTCATGCCATGAGGAGTTTGTATTTGTTTGTCCTCTCTTTGCTTTTGCAAGATTTGGATTCAAGGTCGAATTTTCTTTAAGAAGGGGAGGATGATACGGGACAAATCACCATCTTATCTTTTGATGACATCTTTGGAGGATAACTCATAGAGGCTCAAGACTTGGTTACCTCGAGAATATGAGAACATACATGGAGGACCCGTTTTGAGCTTGCCATTGAGCATACCATACATCAAGGCCGTGAGTGGAAGATTGCTTAGAGTATTGAAGGCTTGAGGACTCACGCATTTGGGACTATATTTGAGGGTTCACGGTTTGGTTCCCTTTGTTAAGGGTATTTTTGGTCACTTAGCCTTAAGGGTATTTTGGTAAATTAGCCTTATCTATTTGATACTCTATGTCCTCCCCTTTTTCATTATGGGCAATAGAGTTATTTTGTCACTCATTATGTAATAAGGCTATATATAGTCTCTTTTAGGTCTTCTCTCTTTAGTTTATGAATGATGAAATATTGAAACATTGAAAGTCCTCTCTTTGAGAATAGAACACCTTAGGTTAGTCTTAGTTAGGACTTGGAATAGCCATTGTAGTTTAGGGCTTGGAAAAGCTAGTATTGACCTTTGTTTGAAAATAGTGGATCTTGAGGTGCGTTGGTTCCCTTAGCGGTCACTGTAAGAGTGTGGTATTGATTATTATATTCATTAGGAGTTAGGGTTGAAATACACTTGGTTCTTAATCTTGTAATAATCTTTGTCTCACTATCTATCCTTTTCATTTTTGCAAACTTGTTGTGTTGTTCTTGTTCTCTACTCTCGATTTGTGTTTGTTCTTGTTGGCCGAAATTGTTTCCTTCTTGTTCTTCATTTTATGTGTTGTTAAGCTAGTTTGGGTTGAATGGAATGGGTGTACAACACCTTGTATCTTCTCATTCTAGTATTGTATTGTGAATGCGAGAGAGGTCTCTATGTGGTCCAAGGATCTTAGTGATTTGTGGACTGTTTTGGAGTTTGTTTGTGGACTGTTTTGAGTCACTTCGTGAGTTCCTAGTTTTTTTAGTATCAAACTCTAGATCTTTTCAAAATGACAAACTCACTTAAACCTCAACTTAATGCCTCGAGATCCATTCCACCTACTATCGCATCCCATAAACACCAAAATGTAAAGATTGGGGTACAATGGTCAAAATATGCAAAAAGCTAAAAATCACAACTAGAATTGTTATAGTTTCATTGAAGGATGACACCATTCCAGTATATAGATATATTCTGATGGTATCATGGAGGAATAAAGAGTGTCCCATTTAAGGATTGAAGTAGTCCTCCATGATAAGATATATAAATATATGAGGGTCTCGTATATATTAGGTAACTAGAATCTATATGGGTACCGGTATATTGCAAAGGATTAAAATTAGAATTTTTTAACTTATTTGGGAATCTCTATATTCTTGAATGATGGATTATTGTGTGAAGAGTGTATATGCGGGTATATTGAACTTGATAAATATTGAAATTGATAATATACCCCTTTTTGAGAAAGATTTTGACTACTTGAATAGGATTGATGAATTTTTTGGCTTGAAGCCAATGTTGTTGAGTATAATCTTGTGAATATTTATTTGACATATTGTGTTGCTATATTTAGCGTTTTTCAAGCATAATCACTTATATTCATGTCATGGCATTGGTAAAGATTGTATATCAAGAAAGAATGACTTTGAATCTACTTGCATGCCTGATGGAATAGTGTTTCAGATGGATTTTTATTGGTTTTACCTATATGTCCAATGAAAAATTGTTTTAGATGGCCCGATGGGAAATGTTTCCAAGTGTATTCATGATTTACATGCTTGACAAGGAAGTGTTTTAGGTGTATGTCTACTGGTTTACTTACATGCCCAATGGAAAGACTTTACGGGTGGCCCCATGGGAAATGGTTCCAGGTGCATTCATGATTTGCATGCTCGACAGAGAAGTTTCCCAGGTGGGTAATGGACATCGCAAGTCCCCCATAGGTTCCAGCTAGCTAGATAACGCAGCGGGTATATGCTGTTATACATTACATCAATACTGCATCATCTCATTAATTCGATGTAATTATTTTTTGGTGTTTTAATACCATAATTGGGGATTGTTGGTACATTACTAGATTTGAAAGATTGTGTTCTTTTTCCTTATTGATTGAGATATATCTCTTACACTAGGTTTGGCTTGCATGAGTTCAGGTCACTTGGTTCTTTTGGATGGTTGGTTTAGATGGTCGTCTCACCACTTTAATTTATGTCTACTTGAGGATGATGCTAATTACAAGTGTTGCCATACTCACCCTTGCTATATTTTTGCACCTTACAAGAAAATAATGAGCGAGTGGTGCCCCCCTCATTAAGTGGTGCGATGTTAGCAATACTTATCCAAAGATTCTAAGTAGTTACAGTTGGTTCACTATATTTTCATATTATTTGCCTAACTGATACGCCCAAATTACAACTCTCTTACGAGAGAGTAAGCGGTCTCTATCAAATATAGAACCCAACTAGGTTGGGTGTCGAATCCCACAGGGAATACTGTGTTCACTAAGTATTGTAGCTGTTATTAGACTGTTGATCTAAGGTTCCAAAATACAAGGGGTTTGGAAATGTTAACTGTGTTCTTTTGTATTGGCATTACACAAAAGCCCAACTACTGAGAGTAAATTTAGATGTAGTTCCAATGAGAATAAATTAACTAGAGTTATGCTCACCAAGATGCTCAAATAATTAGGGTTGTGAGTTTGAGCTCAGATTCTAACTTATGTATCCAATTGCAAGAATTATTGAATTCTAAAGATTACCCACATGTTTCTCAACCTAATGAGTATTTCACCTTTTACTTCTCTCGAACTTAAAGGATCCATGCATTATTTAATAACACTCTCATGAGGGTTGATCCTGTTAAGGCATCAACCTATTAACCCAAAGGGTAACACCTATGGAGTTTATGTGAATCACTTCTTTTCCCAACATCCACTTTCTTGTCAGACAAGTGGAATTCATAGGCTCACTTCTTAAGTTTGTAACCAAGAGATGTCATTAAAATGAATAAAGATTCATCCAAATTCAATAGATGTGAGAAAACAAACCCATTCAGAACCCCAAAATAGTTCTCTACATCAGGGCTCCTATAATCCTAGTTATGGGTGTTTAGCTACTCATCTCCATGTCAGAAATCAAAGTTATATTTATGTTCATAAATAGCTTCAAAAGAGTACTTAAAAAAAGTCAATTGTTCTTCTCAATCTTTGATGGAAAAATATGAAAACTAATAATCGCGTCTCAATCTCTGGATTCAAATCCCAATGAAAAGTAGTACGAAGCTCTCAATAGAAGAGAAAGTATGAAACTGAAGACAAAAGACGCCTACTAAACCCTAATACTTGGTATTTATATGTTCCCAGCTAAAAGGATTTAAAATTCGAAATCATAAAATTTGTGTCCAAAGTGACGGCCAAATTGGTGGTCCGTCGCAAGGTTGATGGTCCACTATTTGGCCCATCGCTGCTGATCTTGGTAGGGCATTCTTTAGATAAGACTGATGGCCAAATAGGTGGTCCATCGTAAGAATGACGGCCCACCATTTGGTCCGTCGCTGAGTCCTTCAGGGGTCCAGGTTTTGCATGAACTTTGACAGCCAACTTAGTGGTCCGTCGTAAGACTGACGGTCCACCACTTGCTTCGTCACTGAGTCTTTTAGGGAGTTTGGTTCTGGATAACACTGATGGCCAAATAGGTGGTCCATCACATGACTGACGGTCCATCGTTTGGTCCGTCACTGTAAGGCCTGAAATCTTCGGTTCTGTTTAGGCCAGACGGTCAAGTTGGTGATCCATCGCAAGACTGACGGTCCACTATTTTGACCATCAGAAGTGTTTTTCTGCCACTTCTCTGAGACTTTTTCTTTAGCTAGATCCTTACCCTGAAACATTAAAAACCAGCATTAAACGCAATCTTAGTTGCTTGAAAACATACAACTTTCTCAAGAAAATGATGCAAAATGTTTCATCGAAAGCCGGAACATCAACACCCTCAACTTAAGATCGTTGCTTGTCCTCAAGCAACTCAACATCCAATTGTAAACATGAACCATACCATGATAAGAAACCAACTAATGAATCACTTTAATGCAACCATTCACTCATTATTTCACTCACATGAGTTTCAACCAACATGTTCTACACCCAGCATTGATTATAATTCAGCACATGCAACATGGATGTCATGTCCCACAACGAACAGTAAAACTAAGCAAAAATCTAGTTGCCCTCGTAATAATGAAGTCCACCACTCTTTATACTACGTGAACACAATCTAAACTCTCATGCTCATTAGAGAAGTTACAAGCATAGTCCAGGTACCCATAGGCTTTCCCTTGCCATTTAACACACCCTTAAAGCTGATTCGCTAGGCTCAAATAGGTCTTTTGTAGGCTTGTATAAGGCTTCAGGCTAGGTGAGGGTACTCTTTTGGGTAAAGTGACTTATTAAGGCTTAACTCTCGTTGCCCTAGCAACTTTTCAGCCCCAAGCTGCTATTTTAATCAACTTTTTTACAACAAAAAATATATTTTTTTCAAGCATCAGCCACCCTCAACTTATGCTGATGCAGTAAGCTAAGGTGCATAATATATTTGAATAGATCAGGGCCAAATTCCTTTAAACAATATTCTAAACAAACTTTCCACTAGGTGCTTACATTTTGACAATAGCCACCCTCAACTTAGGTATTTTACCTAAGTTGAGGTGCACAATGCCCAATATTGGGCCAGGGCTAGAGTTGAATGCTAATGCCCTTAGGAGAGTTAATTATAGTTATAAGAAATGAAGAAAACTACTAAAAAGCTCAAAACGGGTTCGAGTGAGAGAAAAATCTTAGAGAGCTTAATTATTTAGGCTAAGTGGACTAATAATACAAGGAGGCCTATCATCCTATCCAATTGAATCAATTAAAGAACAGTATCAATGACTCGGGCAAGTTCTAGGCACAACACTATGTAAGAACTCAAGAAAAATCCTTACACACACAGTGGGAACTGAGTTAAACTTCTTCTGCTGCTCTTAGGATTTCCATCACATGATTCATACACCTCTTACATGTTAATGCCAAATACAGACTCATTGAAGGTTATGCACATATGCTACATGATTAGAGTAAATAATTACACATTCATGCTCATAGTCTTATGCCAACATCATTCATTATTCACATCTACAAAGGATACTGGAACAGGGAAAATTTTTATAAATAACATTAAACACTCATATTTACATCACAAGCTTAGGAAATTAGAGATTCGAAAATAAAATACCCTAGACATATCGATTCTACTAAATAGAACATGGATGGAAAAGTGATCAGAAACACAACCCACCATGGTACAAGTACACCACCCCTACAGAAAAATAGATGCATTGTCCTCAAAGCATTGATTTAAAGAACAAGGAAATAGTTTTACTTATTTTGCCTTTTATTTATCTGAGGCGTCTGTATAGTGTGGCGAGGCTCCTACGTCCTGTCCTGGTGCAATATTGGCCCCTATGGTGGTAGGGGAGCTCACAACCTCACCCTTCAAGATTGAAGGAATCATCTCTCGAACAGATCCTGCACTGTTCCCCCTTTCTGGGGCAGCACTGGTGGATACCCCTGCTACTTCATCTTTTTCTTTCTTTTTCCTCTTTTTTTCATCCTTCAGTGACTTTTTCTGAGCTCTCTTAATATCATGCCATTCTCATTTTTCTGGTGTCATTTTATCTCTCTTTCTCCTCTTTGCTTCTTTCCTTACAGCTTTTTCATCCATTTGCTCCTTCCCTTTATCCTTTATTGGTCAATCCATCAAGTCCATAATACCCTCATCAATATCACTTTCCACTAAGGTTAGGTCGAAAATAGGCTATTGTGGCTGCTTACTCTTCAGCTCTGCAATATCTACCTTTGGTTATTCAAATTTAGCCATAAGCTTAGCAAGGTCGGGGAGGGATAGTGAATCAAGACTTTTATTGATACGAAGTTCGACAGTATCCATCCTAGTCTGAATGGTTTGGAATGGACAAACTGCATCAGCCACGATTTCATTAACAAAGGGCTTGAAGTCTGCAGCCCACTTATCTAACTATCTTTGAAACCTCTTTTGCGTCTTTACTAACTTAGCAAAGTTTTCTGGTCTGAACCTGTATTCAGCAAAATATGATCCACCCATAGATTATGTAGAACCTGACCCTATAGATGTACCTTGGGGTACGTACTCGGGTGGCATATAGGTGGTAATGGACAAAGGCATACCTGTGGGCATCTCTATAGTATTAGGAGCTGGTGTAGATTGAGTCTGATAAGCTGGAGGCTTGGTGACACACATCTCAAACTTCAAGTTATCTTTCGACTTCTCAAGGTCTTGTTTGTTTATAGCTTGGATTTCATTGTTTACTGCACTAATCAAGGGTACACCAGCCTGTCTACATAAAGCCGCGATTAAGCACAGGAATGTCAATGAACTGGAGATTTTGTGTGCCCTCATGAACATCTCATCTGCAATTATCTGACCAAAGTCAATTTGAAGCCCTGAGATCAAGCTCACTAACACGACTCTGTTTTTATCCAAGTTTCTGTCCCCTTTTGTTGGAACTAACCTTAAATGAATAATAGCCCACTAGAATTCTAACAGTGCAAGGTAATCTGCGAAAAATTCTTTTACCTGATTCGGTTGATAGGCTCCAGGTCATTAGCTCATCCATGCTAGTTCATACTCGTTGAACCGACATTCCAACTCAAGATATTCATGTAAGTTCTTGGTCACAATCTGATGCTCTTCCACAAATAACCTTTTGATTCATCTCACAGTGGGTGTTAACCCATCATAGAAATTTTCACGTGCTCCCTCTATCTACTATCTAATCACCTCCCAAACTTGAGGATCCTTACGTCTGACAGCGTTAGCATCCTTAGGTTTAATTTTTACGTTATCCGCTTTAGCTTGCCCTTCTACATTGGCATCCTCAGTTTCAACATCAGCTGGATCAGGTGGAGTGACATCAACTGTGGCCTCTTCTGTTTTGAACTGGTACTGCTAGTACTATCCTTACTCTTCTCTTTAAACTGGGAGAGTGGGGGATTTTCCCATTCACTTTGTCTAGTGTTGTATCCAAATGCGGGTTCACCGCCACCCCTTTGAGATTTCCTCCTCCGTTTACTGGTAGTTTGGGAATCATAGAACCTGAAAAAGAGGTAAGAAATCAGTCCACAACAAAAATTTATCAAATCAGTGCATTTCATGACTTGACAGACAAAATAGTGGTTCACCATTGGCGGGATGGTCCACCACTTTGGCCGTCGAGCCTTATCCAGTGTCCTGGAGTTTTCATAGCCCTGCGACGGTCAGGTTGGTGGTCCATCACAAATATGACGGTCCACCATTTCAACCATCGCACCCCCTTCTTTAGGTTCAGCTTTTAGCTAGGCATATATTCGAGCATTTGTTGAGCAACATTTGACAACCATAACACAATCAAGCACAACTTTTCACATTCTAATCATGTAGGTTACTTAGACTTCACCTAAGCAGATTATGCTCAAACTCATATTTGAAAACTTTCAGCAATTCAAGGCAAAAGAACTATAACAAGATGCTAATTCCTTTACAAAACAACTTGCCAAACACAACCCACAACTTAATGCGTCATTTAGACAAAGAAGAATAGAATTATGCGCATACCTTGGTTCTGCAAAGAGACAAGCTTGCAACTTTAGAGAATAATACTAGTTCAAACAAATCTTCAATTGTGTTCTCAACTTGATTGTGATGAAGATAACAAGAAGGGTGGATGTAATAGGAGAGAAGGAAGGAGAAGTAGAGTCCTAGAGGCAGTAATTTCCTTCGAATCCTTTGAACCTAAAGGGAGTTGAACAATTGAAGGAGTTGAAGGGGTTACAACGCATGTAACCGCCCTTTTTTATTCACTTAAGAACCTTTTGGGTCAAATATGGGCCATTTAACAAAGCTTCAGAGTCAACTGGACCCGACCCAAAACTAGGGTTATAGCAATGCCAGGCCCGAAAGTCTGTCAGATCTTCAACAGTCCACCAGGTTGGCCGTTGAAACTTACCAAGACCTGAGCACTTCTGCTTTGTTGTGAAGGTCATGGGGATGGTCCACCTTATTTTTTACGGTCCACCAAAGTCACCATCATACCATACCAGAACCCAGGCCATCTTGGTTGATTTTGACATTCGATTAGATGGTCCACCAACTTTGGGATGGTTCACCACTTTAACCGTCAACTTGATCCAGTGAGTGAATTTTTTTGCTCATTTGCGACAAAGGAAATGGTGAATCGTCATAGGAATGGTGGTCCACAAAATCATCCGTTACTTTTATTCTAGTGTCTTAGGTTTTTACCCCTATTTTCGACTGTACCATTCCTCCTTTATGGTGCAATTTTAATCCTGCGCACTTCACAAATGCATAAAAAATGCACTAATAACAACAAACTTATTTTAATAAATGCTTTACAATAACACATTATGGGTTGCCTCCCACTAGCGCTTGATTTATTATCGTGGCACAACTTAGTTATTTTGATTACATAGACTTCATCGAGATAGACAGTAGCAATATTCTTTACCTAGTCCTTTAGACCGATATACAGTTTCACATGTTTCCCATTCACCTTGAAGACACTACCGTCTTTATTTTTAAGTTCCACTACTCCAGATGAGTAGACACACTTTAAATGGGTCAAACCATTTAGATTTGAGCTTACTTGGAAATAGTTTGAGTTTGGAGTTGAATAGAAGCACCAAGTCACCTTTTTGAAACTCCCTATTTTCAATTCTGCGATCATGGTATTTCTTCATTCATTCCTTATACAGGTCGGCTCTCTCATAAGCTCCAAGAGGAACTTATCCATCTCATTAAGTTTCCCCAGTCTTATATTTATTGCCTGATTCTAGTTCAAATTAAGATGCTTCAGTACCCACAGTGCTTTATGCTTTTTCTCAATTGGCAAATGACATGCCTTGCCATAAATCAATTGGTAGGGCGATATGCCAATAGGTGTCTTGAAAGTTGTTTGATATGCCCATAATGCATCGTCCAGCTTCCTAGACCAATCGTACTGCTAGCATTCATAGTCTTGGCAAGGATAGCCTTGATTTTCCAATTGGAGATCTCCACTTGCCCACTTGTTTGCGGGTGATATGGCGTAGCTACCTTATGCTACTTAACCCCATATTTTGCCAATGCGGCTCGGAATATTTTGTTGAAAAATTTTGATCCTCCATCTCTTATGATGGTATGTGGTACCCCAAAACGAGAGAAGATATTTCTCTTTAAAAATGCAACAACCCGCTTTTCTTCATTATCCGCCAGAGTTACAGCCTCAATCCATTTTGACACGTAGTCAACAGCAATAAGTATGTACTTCATTCTAAATGAGCTAACAAAAAGCCCCTTAAAGTCTATGCCCCACACATCAAATAATTCTACCTCCAGCATTTTGACATTGACATCTCATGGTGCTTTGAGATGGAACCTTGCCTTTGACATCGGTCACATCCCTTCACGAACTCATAGGCATCCTTGAACAAAAAGGGCCAATAGTAGCCACTCTGAAGTACTTTCCTTGTAGTCCAATCACCTGTGTGGTGACCTCCAACTAGGTAATCATGGCTTGCTTCCAATATACTCAGTATTTCTACTTCTGGGACACAACGTCTAATAATACCATTTGCACATCGCCAAAAAAGATACGACTCATCCCAGAAGTAATGGGTCACATCATGAAGGAACTTTTTCCTTTGATGAAAGGAAAGATTTTCTGGTACCACATCACTTGCCACATAATTCGTGAAGTCAGCATACCAAGGCACTTTTTTAAGCACTACAGCCAATACTTTCTCATCAGGAAAGGAATCATCAATCTTAAGCCTGTCTTTTACTTCTTGCTCACCTTCGAGTCTAGATAAGTTATCAACCACTTGATTCTCACATCCCTTATGATCCTTGACCTCGAAGTCAAATTCCTAAAGTAGTAATACCCATCGGATCAACCTTGGTTTAGCATCCTTCTTCCTTATTAGGTACCTCCAAGAAGCGTGGTCAGTGTGTACCACCACCTTAGTACCTACCAAATATGCTCGAAACTTCTCAAAAGCATACACCACTTCTAGAAGTTCTTGCTCTATGATGGTGTAGTTTTTCTAAGCTCTATTCAGTGCTTTGCTGGCATAATAAACTAGATGAAATAATTTGTCTTTGTTTTGGCCCAAAATAGCTCTAAGGGCAACATCACTTGCGTTACATATTATCTCAAATGGTTTTGACCAATCCGGTACAACAATGATAGGGGCCTCAACCAACTTCCTCTTAAGGCATTCAAATGCCTTAATGCAATCAGCGTCAAAGAAGAACTTAGTTTCCTTCTCTAAAAGTTTGTACAGTGGATTTGCAATTTTAGAGAAGTCTTTTATAAACCTCCGGTAAAAACCAGCGTGTCCAAGGAAACTACGCACCCCTTTTATTGAGATGGGAGGTGGTAGCTTCTCAATAACCTCTACATCAATGCTCACATAACCCTAGTTATGGGAGTTTAGCTACTCATCTCCATGTCAGAAATCAAAGTTATATCCATATTCATAAATAGCTTCAAAAGAGTACTTATAAAATTCTCAATATTGTTCTTATTCTTTGATGGAAAAATATGAGAACTAATAATCGCGTCTCAATCTCTAGATTCAAATCCTAATAAAAAGTAGTACAAAGCTCTCAATAGAAGAGAAAGTAAGAAACTGAAGACAAAATATGCCTACTAAACCCTAATACTTGGTATTTATATGTTCCCAGCTAAAAGGATTTAAAATTCGAAATCATAAAATTCATGTCCAAAGTGACGGCCTAATTGGTGGACTATTGCAAGGTTGACGGTCCACCATTTGGCCCGTCGCTGCTGATCTGGGTAGGTCACTTTCTGGATAAGACTGACAGCCAAATTAGTGGTCCTTTGTAAGACTGACAGTCCACCATTTGGTCCATCACTGAGTCCTTCAGTTGTCCAGGTTCTAGATGAACTTTGACAGCCAACTTGGTGGTCCATCGTAAGACTGACGGTCCACCACTTGGTTTGTCGTTGAGTCTTTCAGGGAGCCTAGTTCTGGATGACACTGATGGCTAAATTAATGGTCCTTCACAAGACTGACGGTCTATCATTTGGTCCGTGGCTGCAAGGCTTGAAGTCTTGGGTTCTGTTTAGGCCTGACGGTCAAGTTGGTAATCTGTCGCAAGACTGACGGTCCACCATTTTGACTGTCAGAAGTGTTTTTCTGCCACTTCTCTGAGACGTTTTCTTTAGCTAGATCCTTACCCTGAAACATTAAAACCAACATTAAACACAACCTTAGTTGCTTGAAAACATACAACTTTCTTAAGAAAATGATGCAAAATGTTCCGTCGAAAGCCGGAACATCACTATCCTAAGCTTATGCATTTCCTTTGCATTATAAACATTCTGGACCTTTCTTTTTATCTTTTTGTCTTTAGAGGTATATACATTGTCACTACTAAACCTGAAATTTATTTTGATTTATGTATTTGCCTCATTCTGGTTTTAGAGATTCTGTATTGAGTTATTTTGCTTCTTTCGCTATTATTTTCATTCAAAATCATTTTGGTATAGGTTGAGGCTTGCTTATAAAGGAGGGTAGGATAGGATCCATAACGACCCTAATTTTGGATCGGGCAGAGATACTCATTAATCCTCAATGATACCATCACACCATATCGCTATACTAACATGGTAATATGGAGGACTTCTTTAGCCCTTCAATGAGACATTTATTAATATACCACCATTGAGGAAATGCTAAAAATACTTTGTATTAAACAAACCCTAGCCACTTTAACCTACAAGTATCATGCCATGATGGTTACCACCACTACTTGAACCTTCCAGCTGGAGGAATTCCAACCTCCCCAATGCTAAACAATCATAAACCTAGTACACCAAACCCCACAGACCAAAATTTCCCCCAATATGCCAATTTAATCAAACAAAAGCCATTGTCTTTCTGGTACACGCAGTGCCCCCAAAACCAGTAGTTATGTCGCATGGTGAACCAAATACTACTTGGAAATCTTTTAAAGTTCGATCTCTAATAACTGAGATCAAAGAATTAAAGAGGAGTATTCCTGGATAATTCGGAATAAAAAGTGAATGCACTATTTGAGCGTTAGATACTAGGTATATACTTATCAGATTCACTCACCTAGAAGATTATATTAAACTATTATCTATTGCGGTATTCTATGTGAAGGTAGAGGAGATGTATTGGTAGATGCTAACCCATGAATGCAATCCCTGGTTTGAACCATATATGGAAATAACCATTGGAGTAATATGGATCTCTATAATAGATTTACCACCAAATTTCTTTGTTAAAGAGTCTATCTTTTCAATAGCTTTAGCAGTTGGGAAGCTTATGATAATGGATTTAGCTACTAAGAATCAAATAAAGCCAAGTTGTACGAAAGTTAAGATTAAAACTGACCTGGTTGCTAAACTTCCGCAAAGGGTAAAGATTAATAAGGAGATGACATTATCGGAGAAATCAAGTCCAAGTGGATTAAAATCCAATATTATTACTTGCCAAAATATTACAAATATTGTTGCTTACAAAGACATGATAAATATAGTTGCTAGACAATTCACCCAGAATTATTTGATGCAAAACAAAAAGAGGTGCATAAGGAGAAATGAAAAGAAACAAATCCAGAAATAAGAACAACTACAAATAAAAAAAAGGGTTCTATCTAGTGGTGAAGTAGTAGGAAACAATCACAATCGGTAGGAATAGATAAGGGAAGGAAAAATAAATATAAGAAGAAAAAATATGGTCACATTAAAGGGGAAGCTGAACTTCGTGGTGAGAATCCATTTGAGGTATTTAAATATATTGAAGAGCATGACAAGGAGGAAGAGAAATAGAGTAATAAAAAGAATGCAAAGAAATTACTAAAGAAAGCAATGAATACTGGGTGAGTCAAAGTTTCCACAGAGCAAAGAAATCACTAGCCAAAGTGTCAAACAATATTCCAGAGGATAAGAAAGAAGAATTACAAGAACAACAAAGTAAAAGTAAGAAGCATGTTAAACAAGACCCGAAGGAGAGAATTACTGAGCAGAAGGAAAGCAAGTTAGATAAAATTATAGGTGCGTTGGTCATTTTAGAATTTGATAATGATGAAGCTCTGACTTTAGCATTACATAGTGGGAATCAACAGGATGACATCATCAATCAATCAAGGGAATGTTTGGATATTTATGATTTGGAGCAGAATATTAACAACATAGCTAGATATGGAGATTTATCTTTAAAGCAAATTGTCACGACCGATTTCTCATATCGTGATGCACCTACTAGAACCCACCTGTAGGTAAGCCAATACATAGTCCAGAACGACTAGTAACAGACTATCAAGAGAAATGAAGAAAACAACAGAATAAATATAATAAAGAAACTAATATAATCCCAAAAATTGGTGGGTCCAGTACAAGTGCTTCTAATATAACAAATGCACAAGAAAAATATAGAATAAATATACATGTACAAACCATCTCTAAAATACAAAATAGAGACAAGTCTAATTAATATGACGAAGAGCAATAATGCTTCGAACATTAGAAACTCACCCCAAATCTCTGATCCATAACTCGCTGTACGATGCACACATCAATGACAAGTACTTATACTATGATCTACAGGTTGTGGAAGTATAGAATAAGTACTAAACACGTGGTACTCAGTAGGCATCGGCTGACTGAGCTCTAAGGATAATATAAGCATAAATAACATGTAAAAAAGGAATATAAAATACATCTAACTATCCCAAAACTAAACATAAGAATGCTAATAGAGCTATATGGATATATATCCTATTGGACTAACATACGATACCATATATCACTAACCAATATACAAATAAAGAGTGAAAAAAGGATATGTAGTAGTAACATAAGGCCAAAGGATACATATGCAATACGAATATGTAAGAAAGGAGAATGATATATAGTAATACCATATGTATACGTATAAAGGATTAACTCAAAAGTAATGAATTAAGGGAGCAAACCTATATATCAAGGAATCCTAATCCAGTAGAAAAGCTAATACTAGCATAATCAAAGACTCTACCCTAAGGGTCTAACCATGAGGTAGACTATCAGTAGCATAATTTACCAAAAAAGAGAGAAGGAATCAGAAACCTACCAATAATATCAGGTACCAGTCCATAACCTTCCTGCCATAAACCAACCATAATAATCAACAATAAAGTAACCAGCTAGTTCAAATATATAATAACCTAATTGAGCCTTCATAAGCCTGCAAGGTTAAATCAAACACTTAATAAATAACAAACATTGCTTATACCTATACAACCCCCTATAAGGCCGATAGATATAAGCATCAAACTCTTATACTTGTGATAGGCAATGCAAGTACCATAACATACCAGGTGTATACACATTCTCCACCTCAATAGCTTTCAAAGGATAGACCTACGATGACCATCCTTCTTTGGCACTATGGCTCACGTATGAAAGGGCCCATAAGGGACTTAAGATATCTGTATACACTACTTTTCCTTAAACTAGGACTTCTAATAACCATTATAATTGATCTACACTATCCATTACCGTAGAGATCTAAATATAATATGTGACCAAACTCGAACTAAGACTAAAAGAGTGTAAATCTATAAATCCATTGCTTGAAATCAAGTTTAGGACTAAATTGACATAATAGCATAGAAAGAGTCAGAAGACTAAATCGACATAATAGCATAAAAAAAGATCAGAATCTTCTTCGATCAGAGTAAATAGCAGTGGCAAAAGAGTGAACTAATAATGGGCCGAAATCAACCTCAATCTAATTTTAAAATAGTATACTTAGTTCTAGAAGCTGATAATTCATTAAATAAGGTGGTACAATTCCTAATGAAAAAGAACTTATTTTAAAAGTGAAAAGTAAGAATAAGTACCTTTTTATAAAAGAGTAGTAAAATCAAGTTTTTTCTTGGAATCATACAACTATGTTAGAATAAATGCGCCTAAACGTATGCATGTCATCACAAGTATCCAAACAATACAATCATAAGTGTCTAAGCATCTATAAACTAGAACCATGTCATTCTTAAGGATAGAATACTCACATAGAGTCCAATCGGTATTATAATCAGGTCCTTAAGCCTAACAATACATAACTAATATCATAATATCTTATAACTTAGGAAACTATGGTAATCTCTAGCATAAAGTCACTAAAGCTATTTAATCAAGAAAGTACTATCCAAATTGCTAAGACAAATGATAAATCTTATATTAAAGGATCTGTAATGTCAACCTATGACTAAAAAGTTCTATAATCAAGGGTAATAGGATTCTAAGGCCATAAAAAGTATCCTATGCTAAAGTTTGGGTCACATTTCATCCTAAATTCCCTAAATAGGTTAATCACGATGCACTTGCCATAATCCTGATGCACTTTCCATAATCCTATCCTATAATTCCAATCCAGTATGTAATATATACAATACCCAACCTCATCGAGAAAATTAGATCAGATCCTACCTTGATGCTAAACTAAAATCTTGAATGGCCCACTAATTACTCGTCTTTGCTCTATAATCTTGAAATTTCATTGATCTTGGGCATAATTATATGTCTAATCACCAATATTCCCCATATTTGGACTTGTTATGTAAGCTAAAATATGCTATTCTTATTGTATTTGAGATTTAATTGCATTCCTTATCTAATGGATATAATTAGTTTATGAAGGGCTCAATTGTAACGAAATTGAATGTGATTGGACACATGAGCGAGAAGTTAAAGATGAATGGAGCAATGAGGTTAATTTGATAAAATAAGGATACTGGAACTTGGATTGGAAAGAAGGGAATTGATCAAGGAAGAAAAAGTCGAGACAACAAAAATCTAGTAACCTATTACGATTGCACCATATTACAGTCTGTGAAAATTCACTAGAGATAATAATTTACAGTAGCTCATCGCAATAACACCACGATGCAGTGGAGGAACATTCTCATAAATTGAATTCCAGTATCTCATCAGGATACCACCGTGTCGTCAAAAGGGGAAATTATCAAAGTGTCACATTCCAGTAGCTTACCGAGATAAGGCTGCATCGCGGAGCTAGTAGCGGCAAGACCAAAACCGTGTCATGGTGAGATGCAAAAGTGGAAAAAAATAAACCCATATATAAAGGAACAAATCAAGTCAATTGTAAACACTTTGGAAAGCACAACAATGGCGGAAAAATAGAAAAATCTCTCTTTTAGGGTTCTTAGAACTTCTTTTAACTTCATTATTTCAAGATTCCTTCTTGCTAAGATTAATTATTTATTTTTGATCTTGAATTCAACCATGAGTGGATAAATAACCTTGTTTTGGGGTTGAGTCCAAGAACATAATTACTCTTTGATATTCTTTATCGTAGTTATTGTTGGATTATCATATGGGTTGTTCTTAATTTCTAGTGCTTACTTTTTTAATAAGTGGCCACTATTAGAATAAATTCATATTCCTATGTGAATCCAGGAGGAGAATCGTAGGTTAAAGAAATTAAGGAGCAAGGCTCTCATTCTTTTGTAAAATAGGGAATATGAATTAGCATTTAGGATAGGGATATACCTAGAAGCCTTGTTTTATTTAATTACAGGAAGATAACTTTATGCATCTAAATAGATTATTGCATCACCGCTCAATGATGTAGCTGCAATGTTGAGATAGGTAAAGATTAGATGTCGAGAGACCATATTCATACTATAAACCCTGCGAATCAACAATCCGATAATCAACTAGACTACGATAAGAATAGAGATTTGTAAGATTGTTAGAAGAGCCTTAACCTTGGAATTCTCATCATTACTGTTTACGACCTCTACTTTTTTGCTATTGTCACAAACTATTATTTCTTATTTATTTATATTTTTATTCGAAACTTAACCATCATCTTGATACTTTAAAATACTTAATACAGTCTTGTCGAAAACTAAAGTTGGTTGAATTACTACTTATGTAGTCCTCATGGGTATGATATCTGACTTTCTTAGTTACTGTATTACTCGTACGATCACGTACACTTTCATGTGCATTTGAACGTAACATCATACTATAAAAATAATAATCTTCATGTTAATAGGAGTAAAATTATACCCATATCGCTGCATAATACTCTAGGGTCAAAATTCAAATCTAAAATGGGCCTGTGGAACCATGTATGGAATCCCAAAATTAGGCCCGTGGATAGGTCACTCGTGACTTAAGAAACTTATGCCTAAAATTTGAGCACAAATCGAGCTCAGTAGATCACCCAAAACAACCCCCAATGTTAAGAGAAATCAAAGCTTTAATAGAGGAATTAAAATAGAGAATGCCCAAAATTTATGAGATTTTGACAAGATAAAGTTAGCCTTGACGTTCCCGAGATGACCCCGACTTTGTACTAATGCTTCCCAACATATTTTGGAAATTAAGAGGTGTTTAAATAAGGTTGGGAAATTGAGAAAATAGGCTAGAGTTTAAGGGGAAGAGGGCCTTTAAAGGCAATAGTTTGGTCACCTATGTGGACATTAGGTTGCCCAGATGGCATCAACTAGGCTCCCAAAAGCATCACTTGTTAGCCATGCCATCTTCTAAGGGGCCATTTGGTCGCCACGGCGACATCACCTAAGCACCAATGGCATCATTTAGGCTGCCAATGCCTAAGTCAATGTGCCGTAACCTATAAAACACCTTTGTTTGCTAAGACGACCTTGCCTAGGTGCCAATGTGGCTATTAAGGCTATGCACCAGAAAACCAGCTATGCCTTAAAGTTTTATGTGGGTGATCCAGGCCCATCCAGAATCCCACAAATGCAAAAGAATAATGCTACTACATCGAAAATGGCATTTCAAACTCAACGAAATCAATAGAATAATGAATGCCCAAAATACACTATACTGATATGAACAACTTCCAAGCAATGGCTCAAAATAAGATCGAAAACCCCGAGACCTGAAGCAAGGGTCCTTTTCGCCTAAACTTAATGTTCTAGAGTTGATAGCACTGTCTGAATTTCCATCTAAATTCATTTACTAGGCGTTTTGGTCCAAAACTAATTCCTTAACATCAAAAGTTCTAAGATAGGGAAATGAGCCTAAACCCTAACAAACTATCCAATAATCTAACTGATAGTTACAGTAAGTCATAAATGACATGCAACCATTGTAGAAAGGCTTGAAATGCCAAAAATATACAGAAATTAAGAAAATGACCAGAAGGTCATTATAATATCCACTACTAAAAGGACTTTTGTCTATACAAATTAATAGATAGGAAGAGCTTAAAATCTCAAAGGGATGAGGTACTAGGCATGCATGCACCAAGAATGCCTTCCTAGATAACCTCTAAGAAGAAAAAACATTTTCGAGGGATTTCACCAAATGTGTCCCTTTTTCATGAACTTTCTTACTTCATTTTTCAAATATCCAAAAACTTATACTCAACAATCATCTATCCTCCAACTGAGCCAAACACGACTAAAGAATGCAAACCTAAACTATACCATTGATAAGTTATAAATTTGACAACTTACTAGCACCTTTTAAGCCTAAATTATCATGCTTTTATATTGATTTGTTGTTAATTTCTTACTTAATTATCATTGGTTTAGGTAAAAGTTAAAATGGGAATATGAGCAAGGAAACTTGATAAAATGAGTTAAGAAAAAGGTGAAAGAGAAGAAATATGAAAGAAAAGAGCCAAATGCTAGAAATCAAGCCCACGAATTGACCCTCAGTTATCGGCGATCGTAGCCCGAGGGTCGCAATTGCTATATAAGGTTAATTCAAACCTTGGTGATTGTGAGACGACCACTATAATTATGGAAGTCATGAACACGATCAACAGACAACAATTGCAATAGGGCAGAAAAGTTTCAAGGGCAGAATTAGAATTTTCTGAAGAGCAAAGTGACAATTTTGTAATATTTGGAAAATATAGAATTAGGGCAATTTTGTCATATTTGACAATTTCATCATCTATCCTTTTTCCACCCATCATCTATTTTTTAATTTTTAGGAAACAGTATTGTACTTCTCTTGTGTAAAGAATACATTAGAGTAATTCCCAAGTGAAGGATTGACAATTTTCATTAAAGATTTGTTCAAATTTAAAGTTTGGGTTTGCTTTCTCTTTTTCTTTCATGGATAAATTTGGTGGAAATTTTGGTATATCTTCCTCTTTGAGTTATGGTTGAATAGGTTGTGATTAGTGTATGAGTGTTGTTTATTTATCTATCTAATTAGCTATTTAATATGGGTTTTACTTTTACCCTATATTTAAACTAAGAACTTTGGGTGCAAACCCAATTATTTAGGATCCCATACAATCCTTGAAAGAGGTGTATTGGGTAAGGGGTATTTGCAAACTATAACTTGAGTTAACTTGTGGGATGGCATCATCTTAGAAATAAGGGTGTTGTTTGAGTTAACTCATTTGATAGTGCACTCTTAGAAATAAAGGTTCTAATTAAGGTATTGGATTATTTGTTTTGCCACATTCGTGAGGTGTTCAAAAGACTCTATTAATGAAAGTTAGGGTTTAATTGAAAGATTGACACTAATACCTATAGTTCTAGCCTACCCATGACTCTAGGTAAATTTTTATAAATTCTCAATTACCAATGTATGAGTTCACACCTAGCATGGAATGACCTCAAGATTCGCTCTTAATTTATTAAACTCTAATTATTCTTAGCCTCGAGTCAGTACTCTAGAAGGCCAAAATTGTTATATATTTGAAAACATTCAAAATCCCCAAAATAGTTAGATCTTAGGTTTTAATTTAGTAAGTTCTTTCATTTCAAACTCACTCATTCGCCACTTATATTGTTCTTCATAGATACGACCTAAATCTTGTTAGATATATATTGACAATTATTTCCTTTCACTTAATTTGACGTGTAAGTTGAGCATTATCATGACATTATTGTCGGGAAACATTTTGGCATATTGAGTTAGTTCGGAATTTTAGCATACTTGGATTCAAACTTGAGGATTTTTGTTTGTGATTTACTTTTGTTTTTTGTGTAAGGTAGTTTTTTATTTTTGTATACTTGTCACTATGGCATCTTGGAATGAATGTGAGTTAGGTGGTTAAAAATCTTATCTTGATGATCCATGTCCATATTCTAGTGGACCTCACTTTTGAAAAAATTGTAAATATGCTCCCAAAAAAGGTGTGTACACCATCTTGATCCTATTGGGAGTATGATTTCTCTTTATATGTTGGTCGAGATGAACATTGGAGTAATCATCCAAATACCCCCTCCCCTAGTTATGCTAACAAAAATGCTAGTCCTTCTTATGAGTTTGATAGGTCTTATGATTTGATAACAGAAGAACAACATGTCAGATAGAATAGTGTTAAAGCAATGCTTCTAACTATCTTGGATCGGGTGACTACAATAGGGGAGAACATGCATCTCATGCATTAATCTATGATGACATTTGAAAATAAAGTAAAAAGAAGAAGAAGCAGGTGAGGAGTTTGGTCTTTCAAGTACCATAAATATGCCCAATCTTTTAAATAAGGTTGATAAATAAAAAATATCAAGTCATATAGTCGATGGTGAGCTTGATGTTGGAGAGTTCTTGGTGATTTATCAAACAACCAAATAAAAAATAATGAAGGATGCCAAAATTTAAGAAATGGTACTAGAGTTAAACGAAAAAGCTGAGAAAATCCTTGTGAAGGATCTAGTTCATTTTGAGGTGAGAATTCCAAGAATAATTCAACTTCGAAATTGGGAAGACAACCTTATTCCAACCACTGTTTGACATTATGCTTGGTGGATGTACTGAAAGTCAAATAACCCGAGCAAATAATGAATTTTAGAAATGAGGTACAAAATTCTTATATTTTGAAGTTTGTCATTCTAAAAGGGCAAAATGACACCCCTCACTTTAATGCCAAAAAGTTCAAAATTTGATGTTTAACTAGTGGCCTCTTGATGTTCTCACCGGTACCCAATGAGCCTATTTGAAAGTTTGATGTGAAGTTGGGTAAAAGATTCAAGTCTTCAAAGTGGCGACATAAAATATGTGTTGTTGTGCCCTTACCTTTGCGCAAAGTATCTCAAAGATTTACGGATTAAAAGTTGGGCTGATGATTCGAATCTTCTAAGTGCATACATAAATGATAGTTAAAAAATATCGTGCCGCGACTTTAACTAAGATGCTTCTTGGGAGGCAGCCGAAGGAATTTTTCTTGATGTTTTCTAATGTTTTATATTCAATATTCAGCTTATTTTTAGGTGTTTGTAGGTGATAGCATAAGTTTGAATGGGTATCTCAAGAATGAAACCCCAAATAAGTATATTGGACTTTCATTTTATTATTTTTCTCTCTTAAACAAGCTCACAAGGTATGATCCTTACTTAAAGTCTCTTTAAAGTATAAATAGTGATCATATTCCATGGTTTCTTTTGGTTTGAATTTACTTCATTTGAGCTTAATTTTGTTGAATGTGGTTGTTGGGATGAAAATTTTAGAATGTGTGCCTTGTTTTAAATGCTCAATCACAAAAATTCTTGCTTTCATACTCTAGTGCACACTATGTGTTCGACGAAACACCCACTTATAGTTTATTTGCTTAATTGAGTGGTGGGTAATCTAATGGGTTAGTATGATTGCATATGGTGTGTTTGGTTCTGAATTAGTGCATTGAGCTTGCTTATATGTGTTGTTATTCTATTTTTCAAGCTCTTACCTTTCATGCATACCACATGGTTGTTAAAATATCAATAAAAGAAGAACACCCTATGTGCTTGTAAAGATTTATGTAAACTTTCTTGGGGTGTTATGTGATCATTTTTGGAGCATAGTTTTGAGTTCAATTGGTCTTAAATGTTGGATAACCTTTTTTTATTAAAATTATTGATGAATTTGGTGTCCATAGTTTGATCGATTAATGTGCATATCATAGCATCCCTGGGTAAAGTCTGACTAACCCGAGATACATAAGTGCTTGCCTTGACCTATGATAGATTGGGTGACACCATTATTAAGGGTATATGGTTGTTTGTGTTTCTATTGATGCCATGATTGTTTCATGAGCTAAATGGGTGATGTGTGAATTTGTGAGGAAAACTCATGAAGTGTAATGATAATGTTGCCTTGCATCAACCGAAGTTTTTCTTTAATTGTTTAGGTAGAGGCAAAAGTTCAAAAATACTTTCAAAATGTCATTGGCAAGAAATGGAATAATTTTGAGAAAAACCAAAAACATATAGTTTTCTTTTTGAAAAAGATCAAGGATGTTTTTAAGCTTTTTTTGAAGTGAGATTACTAAATTCAATTTGTGGCTCTCTCTTTACAATGATGAGTCTTTGACTCAGAGTAACTTATGGAGCTCAAATTGGTTGGAGGGTTAACTTTTTGTGCTATGAGTACAATGCCATGTGTGGTAAGATTTTTGAATAATTCTTGTACATATATGTAGCCTCGAACTTACCCCGAGTGTGTTCAAAGCAAAATTCTAGACAAACTTGGTTTGGTGGATGACCTGAGGCCATTTTTGACCCATCACGTAGCCAAATTCCCACCTTAACATTGTTCCTTAGTTCACCCATTTGACCCTTTTTACCCATATTTCTTTCTTATTGAAATGATAACCAGGCTATAACACCTAAACCCTTTTGAAAATATCTCTTTTGGAACTTAATCTCTTTAGATGTATCGCATGATCCTAAGTAATGAAATATAGGTGAAAGCCTAAGTTTGGGGGGTTTGCATTGTTAGGATAATAATGTAAGGGTGTCTTAAACTCTAAGTTTAGGGGAATGAATGTGATTTGTCAAGATGTGCCAAGAAAGGTGTATGTAAGGTTGTCAAATCACGTGCTTAAGAGACAAGAGACATACTTGATGGTATAGTTCTATAGCCTATCCTATAGAATGTAAAGAGAAATGAGACAAATGAGGGGGCTAAGGAAAGCTTAAAGGTAGAAAGTCTTTTGAAAAAGACAAAGAAATAAAGAAATAAAAATGGTGGCTTTAAATTATTTGGTAAATACTAATAAAAAAGGTAGGGAGATTTGGGAAATGATTTGAAGGAGAATAAGGTGGATAATTTGAAAATTTTGGGGTAGAAGGAGTTAAGAAAATGCATTAATGGAGGTATCTTAGTCACTTGATCCATATATAAACCTCCCCGTAACTTAAACTTATTTTTTGACTCACAAGACGTTGGTGATTTAAAACTAAGTCTATCTATATTAGTAGCAAAAAACACAAAGGGCAAGCCTATGGTTCTACTCTTTGTGCTTGAATTTTTTTGTGAGGGTGAGTGTGAATTCTTTCATTATTTGAGATCCTTTATAAATTTCAATGTCTTGTGTGTGAAGAGCTAACTCTTGCACGTGAGCGACATTGATACTTTAGGATAAAAGGTAAAGTCTTACTCTCGGTTTAGGTAAAAGGGTGAAGTACGTTTTATTGTGAAGATTGAGACAATATTTGAAGATTTTGTGTCTCCTTTTACAATGCTTTGTTGATTTGGAAGGTTCATTTGATATAAAATTGCATACTCACTTCATAAATATGTGCTTATTGAAATTTTTTTATTTACTTGTTGCCGTGACATGTTTGGAAAGTCTTTGTAGAGCTTTGTTAGCTTATTCCTTTAGTATAGCTTTTCTTTGTGTGGGATTGAGTTAAAAAACATATCTTATTGAATTATCCTTGTTTGCTTGAGTACAAGCAATAATTTAAGTTTTGGGGTGTTGATAAGTCGTAAATTTGACAACTTACTAGCACCTTTTAAGCCTAAATTATCATGCTTTTCCGCTGATATATTGTTAATTTCTCACTTAATGCTCATTGGTGTAGGTAAAATTGAAAATGGGAAGATGAAAAAGGAAACTAGGTAAAAATAAGCTGAGGAAAAGGTGAAAGAGAAGAAATGTGAAAGAAAAGAGCCAAATGTTGGAAATCTGGCCCAAGAAACGACCCCCAGTTACTGCAATCGCGACCTAAGGATTGCGATTACGATTCGAGGTTAATTTAAGCCTTGGCGATCGAGAGGTGACCACTACAATCTCGAGAGTCATGAACGCGGTCAAGAGATGGCGATCGTGATGGGGCAAAAATGTTTCAACGCCAGAATTGGAATTTGCTTAAAAAGCAAGGTGACAATTTTGTAATATTTGACAAATGTGGAATTAGGGCTTAAATAAAGGTTTTACCTCAATTTTCATCATCTATCTTTTATCCACCCATCATATATCTTCTAATTTTTGGGAAATATTATTGTACAACTCTTGGGTGAAGAATACATTAGAGTAATTCCTAAGTGAAGGATTCACGATTTCCATTGTAGATTTGTTGAAATTTAAAGTTTGGGTTTGCTTTCTCTTTATCTTTCATGGGTCAATTTGGTAGAAATTTTGGTATATCCTTACTTTTAATCTTCATGAGTAGCTAATTCTTACTCTTAGGATTATGCTTGAATAGATTGTGATTAGTGTATGTGTGTTGCTTATTTATCGATGTAATTACCTATTTATTGTGGGTTTTGATTTTACCCCATATTTAAACTAAGAATTGTGGGTGAAAACCCCAATTGTTTAGGATCCCATACTATCCTTGAAAGAGAGGTACTGGGTGAGAGGTATTTACAAACTATAACTTGAGTTAACTTGTGGGATGGCATCATCTTAAAAATAAGGGTGTTGTTTGAGTTAACTCATTTGATAGTGCTCTCTTATAAATAAGGTGCTAATTGAGGTATTGAATTGTTTGTTTTGCCATATTCGTGAGGTGTTTGAAAGAACCTACGAATGAAATTTAGTGTTTTATTGAAAGATTGTCACTAATACCTACAAATCTAGCCTACCCATGACTCTAGCTAAATTTGGATAAATTCTCAATTACCCATGTATGAGTTCTCTCCTAGAATGGCATGACCCAAAGATCCGATCCTAATTTATTACACTCTCATTATTATTAGCCCCGAGTTAGTACTCTAGAAGACAAAAAATTGTTATATCTTTGAAAATATTCAAAATCCCTAAAATATTTGGGGATCTTAGGTTTAAATTTAGTAGGTGCATTTATTTCAAACTCACTCATTCTCCACTCACATCGTTTCTCGTAGATTCAACCCCGACTCTTGTTGGGCATATATTAACAACGACCGCCTTGCACTTTATTTGAGGTTTAAGTTGAGTGTTATCACCATGCTGACATTACACTAGTACTTAGCACAATCGGGTGAAAACTCAATCAAGCTGAATACCACCCAAAGCATGAACCATGCAACCAACTTCAAATTCCCAAATCCAATGTGCTTTGTCATTCCAAACCTGCTATTTGTTTCGATGCTCAGGATATTATTCAAGTCCTACCTACACAGTCACAGCATACCAACCTTGAAAGATTAAAGATGACTTACTGAAAACTCATAATGGAAAGAATTAGAACAAACCCATAAAGTTCTACCTAGACATTCAAACGGAGATGATCAAAGCTTGTGATCTCTATCTAAAGGCATAACTGGTCTGAGTGACCCTAGAAATTGTTAGTCATGAAGCTGACACACAATATCCTGAATCTGAAATATCTACTCTAGAATGCTCTACTAACTATTAGTGAACCATGCTAATCCCAATTTAAGCATACTTTCTCTACTAAAAAGACACTCATAGTTCTAACAAACACTGAGAACAAAGGTCAAGTGCAGTAGAAGCCTATAGTGCGAGCCAATGGAATATCCTTTGAGCATTTATCAATTGTAACCCATCTGAACTGAAGATAACCGAGCCGACAGGTAAATAGTAGGCCAAGTCAACCTATCGCTGAATTCTCAATAGAGTCAATTTTTGAAATGGAGACTACAACTAGTTACACAATCCATAACTGTTTTCTGAACACCAAAGCTAAACTACTCAATCTTAACTATCCAAATCGATCATGCTGATGAGTAAGTTTCCATAATCCAAGATCTATCACAACTTCCCAACTGCCCATGAGTCTTCACATATATCAAATATTCAAACCAATCTCACTATCAGAAATCAAGCATCGATATAACGATATCTGTAATGGTTGAAACTGAGATATTGCTGAAGGACAAAATCACAACTAAGGGAAACCATCGACTGAAAACACAAACAATAAAATTCACATCTACAGAAGGGCATCATGCAGCAAGGCATAATAATGATCACGTTAAGGATGCAAAGAATACTAATAGTAGCCAAATCTTGAGTAACTTAGAGAAGTTACTATCTTAGCCTAAATCTAGTCAAGCTAATACTTAATCTATGACTAAAAATACCCATAAGTACATATCACTAAGAAAAAGCACTCCACAAAGTCGTTTAGGCCGAAAAACTATCGAAATGAGAACTTTTTGAATTCACCTATCTTCTCAAACTTTAACTCAATTGAACCATAGACCACATAATAGTAAAAACAGAATACCCAACTCAACACCATTACTGATATTAAGTCTAACACTATGAGACAATCCCAACAAATTAGAAAAGCAAGCCTTAGACTTTTCAACATGAAAAATGGGCAATAAAATCAAATTGCCAACTTTAGAATCATAACAAAAACATGGAATGACAACCTACCTTCACCCCCTATCAACAACCAATCTAACTTTCCTAATAAGGAAAACAACCAACCTCACCTCAGTAAAAGAGAGAAAATCAACCAACTAAGTTAGCCGCTTAAGCCAATGAATAAGAATCATAAGGAAGGGAGATTCAAACTAGATAATGCTAGCTTACCCGTCTATCAATTAAGAATCAATAATGATCAAAATAATAACAACAACAACAACAACATAAGGTAAATGATACACCAAAATGAAAAACATAACCAATACAACTCTAAGATCATAACAAGGCCAAACTACCAAAGAAAATAGGACTTCAGTCAAGTGCTACACTCCAAGGAAAAAATAATACTGGTCCACTCAATCCACTGCTTACACAAATCGTCTACAACGTTAGTCATATATATATAACTCCATAAAAAGGCACACAATATTTAGTATAGTTATATCAAAGCATATAACCACCGATAGGTACAAAAACCCCAACATAAATTCAAATAAAAACTCAAAAGATAATCAATCAAGTCACACCTATATGATAATGTCTGATGTTATAGTCCCTGGCCTACCCAAAGAAGTATGGATCTAACTATGTCTAAACTCAGACTGAGTATCTGAATCACCAACTGGGTCACTAAGTGTATAATCTCTAACTGATGGTGCCAAAACCCTATGACACTAATTTGGATGAGATTAATGGATAATATTCCAATGCTAGGGACACTCTATATAATAGTGATGTCACATCCCAATTTATGATTTATTATGACACCTAGTTTATCCCACCAGTAGGCAAGTCAAACTGTAGTCGGGAGATTAAGCAATGGGCTAATTTGGTAAAAAAAGGCATAAAAGTTGGATATTTGAAAGTAAAGACTTATAATATTAATAAGGAAATAATAATAGTATAAAAGTTACATAAAACAACAAAAACCATCCAACGACCTAGTAGTGTCGGTACAAAAGCCACTAGCAAAAAGGAACATAAGTATTAAAATAGTCAATACATATCAGTCTTAAATAGTGAAAAACTAAACCAAAATAATAGAAGGAAAAAAGGCAACCCCGACTTTGAGAGCTCACTCTATCTCCAAACTCAACTCAACATAATTGTCATATTAGCGATGACTAATAGTACTTGGATCTGGACGAAAAAAGTACAAAATTATAGTATGAGCACCAAACCACAGTTACTCAATGGGCATCATCAGTCGACTGAGCTAAATCATGATATAAGTACGATAAAGATGCAAGATAGATAAGCTAAGTCAGGGTAAATGGACAAACCTAGAAATTAGCACCAACACTAAAAGTAAATAACCAAAAAAATATAATATGTAATAAAGCATAATTAATACTATAAGACTGGCCCCATAAGCGAGCAAGTTTAGAAAAATAAATAACCCAATGCAGGACCCTATAAGTTCAGAGGGTGCAATCAAGAAAGTAAATAAACAGAATTTTATTAATTATCCATATTTCAAGCCATAACCATGAATCTATCCATACCATAAACCATAGATTGGAACTAACTAAATAATTATTACAAAACAACCCATTAACATTGGACTTGAACTGGAACTCATATAGTTAAATGCTGGACTTGAATTAGAACTCATATAATCAAATCTCGGACTTGAATCAGAGCTCATACCATCTATATCATCATCAATTGTCAGACTTGAACCGAAACTCAATATCAATAAATTATCTGATTTACTCCAAATAAGCACCAACTCCCAAGTACTAAACTAGCATAAATATCATGTATCTAGTCTTCTCAAACTCCTAAAGTAGGAATTTAAGGGGTATAACATAAGTATATAAGTTTACAAGAGTTAACACAAATCTTGTCCTAAGTGGGTTGGAGGGGCCTACTTTTAATACTCAAAATCTGTTTTAAGGAAAGTTCTACCGTTGACTAGGCTAAGGCATCTAAATTCACTTCTAGATATTAAGCAAACCTTAAATAGCCATAATATTGCAATTCTATCTAGACAAGAATTAAGTCAATTATAACTGATTTATGGTTCTAAAATAGCCTAAACAGTCCAATCAATGCTATTCATACCTACTATATATACAAGGCCTAAATCCTATCCCATATCTAGAATAATATCATAAATATACTAAGAATTAGCTCAATCTATGAGAAAGGTAAACCTAGCCTACTTAGATGTCAAAAAAGGCCCAAAGAAATCAGCTAAATCATCAATTTCCCTTTCAAGAAGCTTCCGCAAGATGCCGTGCTATCAAAATCACAATCTCCTCATCAAAATGATAATAATGATACCCATATTACACTTTTGTACTACGAATTTGAAATTATGTAAAAATCCCATATGGGGCCTATTTGTGGGATTGACTTTCAAAACTGACAACATATTTTCCATGCTTAAGAAATATTTACCTTGAAGAATGGGTGATTTCCGAGCTCAAATGGTTCTACAATCAACCCACCAATATCCTAGGGATTCTGGAAAATGATAAAGGATTTAACCATGAAATTGATGGAAGCTTATTAAGAATTCAGAGAAGAAATGCTTTACTCGAGCCTACGAACACCCAAAATCATCCACTAATAGTTGTCCTAACTTTTCACACTTTTTAGGGATCTAAACTCTTTAAAATGGGTGAAAAATGGGAGAAAAGGGGGCTAAATAGGGATTTTATATGTAACAGGTGCCGCTAAAGTAAGCCCTTAGGCCACTTGATGTCGGTGCTAAAGCCCTACATGACAACTTAAGTAGTACCTTCCCACTGTTGCTAGGCCACTAAAGCGGACAAGTTGGAGCTAAAGCAACTTGCTCTTTAGTGGCCAACATGCCTTAAAGAGACTTGAGCTATAGAGGCCACCTTGCCGCTAAAATGGCACTTGCTACGCTGTCAAGGTCCCTAAAGCACCTGAGGGCTACTAACGCACCTTCTGCTAAAGAACCCATAGGGATAATTGTCTAGGAGTCACACAAACATAATTTCATACTCTTAAAAAAAGACAAATAACCCTTCTGAACACCAACAAACCCAACTTCGGTCTAAGATCCTGTCACGACCCAAACAAGGGCCTAGCCGTAATGGGTATCTCAAGTCCTACGTGGACCAGAGATAATATCGTGCATTTAACCAAACAAAACACAACATGCCCCATTGTCGGATGAATTTCGAACATATAACACGATAGCATGCATCAAGCTTAAGTAAATTCAAGACATATGTATAACTGAGATCGGTGATCGGCTAAACAACCGACCAACATCACCCAATATCCATAATAATCCAACAAATCCTCCTAATACAAAAACTAAAACCAGTCTTGGTCGGGATATGTCCCCTACTTAGACAGATGACAATGAGAATAAAAATGATAATGTTAATGATAATGAAATTCACAACTCTAGTCTATGATAAGAATTGATGAAATGTCTAAGTTTTCTGATGTATGGAAGCTCACCACTTCACCACAACAAACCAAGAACCGAGCTAATCCACTTAACTCTATATAGGAAAAATACACGTCTTCGGACCTTGCATCGCGTGGAGGTACAATGTCCCGAGAAGATTAGTGGGATGAACACTAGCATGAAACTCAGGGATAAGGATAACATAATGTCATGATCAACAATTCAAAATCATTCAAAACCAATGCACATAAACAAATATGTATATATATCACATGCCGGGATAGGGAACAAGGCTTAGCATGCACTTTAAAACCTTAGCCTAAATTCTATAGTTAATCGTCATAACATACAAAGGCAGCCATGGGCTATATGGGCCTAGCTCTCCCCCAGCTGGTAGGGCCAAGTGCGTGTGGCTATACGAATTAGAGGGTATATACATATGCAATATGAGGGACTCAAACCTCCCTACATATCAAGGTTACACGAGCACCAAATCATGTAATAAGATATGGGAGACTCGAACCTCCCAATCATATGATAAAAAATAATCAAGTTATTAATGACTGGACGAAACCAAGAAATAACCCCTCACGTGCGAAATTATAGAAGATCCCCTTTAAGATCAAACAACAATAATGGGGACTCGAATCTTCCGATCATACAAACCCCCGCATCGGCAACCTTAATTTCCAATGTTGGTCCCTTGGGACCTCCACTTTCATGATTCATCTACACAACCCTCATTAAAACTCAATTAAAACAAGTATCACACATTCCGATTCATTGAACCATATTAGACATTAAGGCATACATTGTTGGTATCGCTATACCAATTACACTTGTAAGGTGACATCAACATGCGAAACTAATTATCATTACTTGGGGGAATTCACAACCTCCTTGGTTTAATTTTACATTAGCTTGGGGAATTACACAACCCCATAAGGTTCAATTAAAAATCACAATGCAATAGTTGAAGGATAAGTTAAATTCCCACATTTCTTATAATTAAAAACCAATTTCACAATATGGGGTTGGGGTCATAACCACTTCAAAAATCATAAGTTCTGGGAAAATCACAATTCCCTAGTTCATTCACCATACCAATGCATCCACAAGTTCAAAACCTTAATTAAAGTATGAATAATCATATGTAAACCATGGGAAACATTGGTCAATCATTAAACATTCAAACCCTCAACCCTTGTTTCAAACCAACATCAATAGCTCATGAACAATACTTTAAAACATATGCTTTTAACAAATTAACAATGAGAAAAGAGTAACATGGCTGAAATACCAAGTTTCATGGAAGGAATTCACCCCTTGAGCCCTTAGATAACCTAATTCTTGAAAATTCTAAGTATGGTTGCTTGAGAGAATTTGATAGAGCCTTTGAAGTGTTTGAGTATGTTAAGGATGAAATATAACTCCCTTAAGTGCTTTATGGACGTGGGGGCATGTAGGGAATTATTCAAACTGCCCTTAAATTAAAAGCTGAATTTCAGTTGCCAATGACTATGTGTCACTATATGACTCACCACCCTGAGTCATAGCCAATACAGTTCCCAGGACACTCACACACTTTTGACCCTATGTCTAAATTGGTACCACTCATAATGGGACCCTACGACTCGTAGGGTCTAATCATAATAACACAGAACCCAATTGGGTAAACACTGGACATCCTACGATTTACACCCTATGACTTGTAAGAAGTCCTTACGAATCTTAGTGAGACACTCGTACTCATAAAATATTTAACCACTAAATTACTAATTTGGTTATGACTTGGGGTCCCTAGGACCCGTCAAGACTACCTTTAACTCTTACCCCTAAGTAGTATTCAGGACAACAACTCAAGTACCATTCATTAGAAACTTTACGACTAGGGTCACATGACCTATCAAGACACCCTATGACTCGTAGGGTGAGTCATAGTAAAGACAGTATAAAATTTCAAAAAAAATTTTAAGGACCAAAACCCTGGGCATTACATACTTCACCCTTTAGGATCATTCGTCCTCGAATGATAGGATAGGCATTTATTAGCATAATTTGACTCCAAGCACAACCACACTTACCTTTAACAAAGACAAAAAACAAAGATATCAAGAAATACACATACCTCAAGCACGATTATTCAAAACGGAGAACAAGAATAGATATTTGGACTTTATGTCCTCCTTGGCTTCCCAATTAGCTTCCTCAACCTTTTGGTTCCTCCAACGAACCTTTACTAAAGCCATATGTTTGTCCACAACTGATAGACTTGTCGAATAAAATATCAATTGGGACCTCATTGTAGGACAAAGAATCCAAAATACCTACCTCATCTAAGGGAACAACTATTGAGGGATTACCCACACACTTCCTCAACATCGAAACATGAAACACCGGGTAAATAGAGCTCAAGCTGGAAGACAACTCCATTTTATATGAAATATTATCAACCCTCTTCAAAACCAAGCGTGGATCGACATAATAGGGACTGAGCTTTCGCTTCTTGCAAAACTGCATCACTTCCTTTATGGGAGACACCTTTAAGAAAACCCAATCACTAACATTGAAGTCTAACTCCCTTTGTCTTACATCCGCGTAGGACTTATTGTAACTTTGGGAGGCCATAAGTTTATCTCGGATCACCTTCATCTTCTCCATGGCTTGGTGAACCAAATTAAGACCAAAAACTTATTCTTACCAAACTCAAACCACCAAATAGGAGATCTACACCTCCTACCATATAAGGCCTCGCATAGAGCCATACCAATCCAAGAGTGATAATTTTTGTTGTAGGCAAATTCTATGCGAGAAAAGTGGTCAACCCAATTACCATCAAAATAAAAAACACAAGCTTGAAGCATATCTTCCAAAACCTAAATTGTCCTTTCTACTTGCCTATCCATCTACGGGTGGAAAGCGGTACTAAGGGCTACCTTAGTCCCCAAACCTTGCTAAAACGACCTCTAAAATTGGGATGAGAACTAGGTACCCCGATCAAATATGATGGAGACTGGAGTACCATGCAACTTCACGATCTCCTCAATGAATAACTTGGCGTAATCCTCAAAAGAGTAATTAGTCCTCATGAGCAAGATGTGATCATACTTAGTAATCCTATCCACTATGACCCAAATTGATTCAAACTGCTGGCAATATCATGGAAGATTCATAAATAAATCCTTATTAATTATCTCCCATTTCCATACTGACAGCTCAATCTCCTGAGTCAACCTACCGGGCCTTAAATACTCTACCTTCACTTGCTGACACATCATGCACTTAACCACATAATTTTCTGCATCCCGCTTTATGTTATTCAACCAATAAATCTCCTTAAGATCATTATACATTTTTGTCAAACCAGGATGAATAGTATAATACAACTCATGAGCTTTATCCAAAATTCTTCTTCGCAACCCATCAACATTAGGAACACATAATCTACCTTGGTATCTCAAAATACCATCACCATCAATCTCAAAAATCATTACCTTCTGCCTATCTACATCATTCTTGATTTACATCATAATAGGATCTATATTTGCTTCTCCTTCAATTTTGCACCAAGAGATGACTTTTCCACCTCTTGAACAATTATGCCACCATCCTCGAAATCTAAGAGACAGACTCCTAGATTAGCCAAACGGTGAATATCCTTTGCCAAATCCCGCTGCTCCTCATCCATATGAGATAATCTTTCCATGGACAATCTACTAAGAGCATCAACCATTATATTAGCTTTACCTAGATGATAATGAAGACTCAGGTCATAGTCCTTGAGCAACTCAAGCCACCTTCATTGCTTGAGATTTAGCTCATTCTAAGTGAACACGTATTGCCGGCTTTTATGATAAAAATATATATCAATATGGACCCTATACAAATAATGCCACCAGATAATTAATGAAAATACCACAGATAACAATTCTAAATCATGAGTCGAATAATTCTTCTCATGATCTTTCAACTGCCTAAAAGTATAAACAACCACCTTGCCATACTGCATCAATATGTAACCCAGCTCTACCCTGGATGCATCATAATAGACAACAAAACCCTCAATTGTTATAGTCCAATTCATGAGTCATGATGGCACTTTCTAAAAACCACCAGTTGGTAAGCCAACGCCACAACCTAGAGCTAAGGCAATGGGTTACTTCAGTAGAAATGATTAATCGAGCCTAAATACACAATTATAATTATAATCAATAGTGTTCCACTAAAAGAAGACAATCAAAATACGAATACCGATCCCACGACCTGGTAATATTAGTACGAGAGCATCTAAGTATGATAATAGAAAATAAAACCCAAAAGTCTAGAATAGTCAACTATTCTATCTCGAATACATAAGAATGAACATAGATAGAGAAAAATGGGCTACTCGAAACAGCAAGAGCTCACCCTGTCTCCTAAGATGAACACTATATGAACTTAACTCAGTGGCAATAACTAGTATTGACGTCTGCACTAAAAAGGTACAGAACTATTGTATGAGTACCAAAACAATGGGCACTCAGTAGGCATCATTGGCCGACTGAGCTAAATTATGATATAAAGATGATATAAAGCAAGACAATATTGCTAAGTCAAGGTACAAAATTGAACCTGAATCATTTTTATCATCATTGCATAAAATAAAAGATCACCTAGAACAATAATAAGACTCTCATATCAATACACTCCAATACCATCATATATAATGGGTAATCAATTTGGAAGGGTAAATCGACACTATTACAATTACAATCACATAATACCAAGTTAAAGTACATACATCCATTAGAGCATAAAGTAAAAGAACTCACCACGACATCCTATACCACCGCGGAGTACACCCACAATAACATAAAGTAAAGAACTCATCACAACATCCCATACCACCAGAGAGTTCAACAAAATTTTAAATCATCAACGTATATAGATATATAACCAACTTCTCATTATCCATGGTTTCCCAATTTCACACAAATGGTCATTTGACAAAATTCATTATCCTCATCAATTACCGCAATTGAATAACATTTACCAAAGTACTCATAACCATAATCACATCACCGTTTAGAAATCTATCTTATCGATATACTTAATCTACGCACTACTATTGACTAACCAATACTCATTATTAAACTACTAATTCGATAGTCATCATAGGACCTCTAGTTATTAGCCTAATCGATTCTTTATATAATTTTTATTCATGGAATGGTAATTAACTATTATTCTATAATTAACCAACATCCAATATCTAATTGAGTTCACTATTAGATCGTAGGTACATTTAAACAATACCCATTTCTAATCATCATAATAGCACTAATCACCATTTAGAAAAGGCCTCTAATTTTCAGTATACTCTTATATATCTACACATTAACACCTTTTAGTATCTAGCATCATTAATATATGAATCATCAATTAATAGCTAATCAACATCATAACTTGGTCATCAATATCATTATTCATCACCCATACTAACCTATTATCGTCATTAGCCATATAACAACAATAATTCTAGTTACCACATTTCAACCAAACAAGGTTCACTAACTAGAATTCGAGACTTAATCCATTAAGTAAGATAGTCACTTAGTAGTCAACTAGTCAACACACAGCTCACTTTAATAAGCAATATACCTTACTTAATCTATTTAACAAATTCTATCTAAACTCACAAGGTGAATCCTTATATGCCACAAAATATCCTGAGTACCAACTTGTCTTAATTCATTACTCAGCATATACTACTTTTAATCACTATTCTACACTAGAAAGAACTACACCGCTTAACAAGTGATTAGTATTAAAGAATTATAACCGACATCAGAAGAATAACATCATATCTTTAAAGAACATAGGGATGTAATCGTATAAAGGCATAATATCACATACACATATATACACATGTTTACTATACATAATATCAATATATCCTTCGATCTTACCGGGCATCATCATAACATCAATATATCCTACCGACTAAGCAGGCATATTAGATCATCAATATATTCTCCGAACTTACCTGAGATCATCATAACATCAATATATCTTCCAGACTTACCGGACATCATCATAACATTAACTTATCCGTTGGACTTACCGGGCATTATCATAACCATAATATATCCTCTAGACTTACCGAGCATCATCTTAACATATGTAAGTAATCCAAACAATAGTAAATGCAAGCCCTATAAGGGATAGAGTGAAAAAACTATAAGAAAAGACATATCATCGAACCTTATGATCATTATCAACATATCTTTAACCTGCTACATATGAACAATCAACCATGAGATGTCTATATCTTTAATAAGAAAGGCAGTCTTTCTCTTTAGAATCAAATCTCTTCTCAACCCAGAAGCAAACTTCCTCATCCTCAACCACATATCAGCCACCAAGTCAGGAGTATACCTTGATAGCTGATGGAACTTCAAAGCATATTCATTTACTGGCATCCTCCCCTGCCTGAGGTTCATAAACTTTTTTATCTTAGCTTCCCTCAACTCTTAAGGAATGAACCGATCCAGGAAGGCATTAGAAAAGGCCTCCCATAACCCTTTCTTTTCCATATCACCTCTATCTCTATCCCGCTCCTCATAACATTGATAAATAATATCCTTAAGCTAATAAGATATAAGGTTAACCTCCTCTACATTAGTAGCCTGCATCACCTAAAAGATCTTTTCCATCTCATGCAAGAAGCCCTGTGGATCCTCCTACACCTTCACTCCAGTAAAAGTATAAGGGCCCATCTTTATAAATTAAGCAACCCTTGTGGCCTTAGCAGACAAAGCACCAACCGCACCCCGCTCAGCTTGAGCACCAACCAGTTTGGCAATAATATGAATAGACTGAAAAAATTCTATATTTGTCATGTCACCCTGAGGGGCCCGGGGAGAACTACTCAAAATAGGAGAAACTCCAGAACCATTAGAAATAGGACCATGAGATCGAAGATGTACTCCAGATATAGGATGTACCACTTCCGTATTATCCCTAAATGGGACAAAAGAATTTTATTTTGTTCCAGATCTAGGAGGCATGATCTGAATGATGAGCAAACAAGGATTAAAGAAGATTCTAGGATTGAGAACTCAATCTTGAAGATAGAATACCTAGAAAGTGAAACACTTCTAAATATCTTATAGCCTCTCTCTTATGAGTGTGGTGCACTTCACACCCCTAAAAGAGACTCTACTCGACATGACTTTGTGGACTTCTAAGTTGACCATGAACCTAGGCTCTGATACCAACCTGACCCGACCCAACCCAACCCTTGGGCCCTATTGTAATGGGTATCCCAAGTCAAACTAGGACCAGGGACTGCCCCCTATTACCCAACCCGACCACCTATATCCAGCCTTGGATGGTCTAAATTTCAAACATATAACAAAATAACATTAATACTCTCATGAAGACTTTGGGATAGGGTTACAAACGTGATTGACCAAATTGAGTTCGCCCATACCAAATCAACCATCCAACCATACCAAGACAAACCAAAGGCCATAAACGAAGCCATAATCAAAGAGAATATCAAAACATAATATGATAATTAATCACAAAATGTAATACAATGGAATAACCAACATATCATCTAAGGGTGTCATCCCCAACACCAATACTGATGCCAAGGCAAACGCAATACCGATCCCACCCATACCAACCCCCAGAAGTACCATAAAGTCTCTATCTAAAAGAGTAAACAAATTTGGTTGGAACATGCCCCCAACTATGGCCAAATTTAATATCCAAAATAAAATCAATACGTCTAACAATATACAATTATGAAATGATGCCTTCCAAAAAAATGGAATCCCACCACGCTAGTCCAAATGCTTTCCTTGAGGTATTCACTATGTAGGAGGAGTCGAACGATCGATTTCTGCATAGCGTGAGTATATAACCGCTAGTAGAAGGGTTAGAGAGTGACCGCTAGCATGAATCTCAGCATAAGGATAAAATAATTCCAGTTATAAAACCAAGTAAAATCATCCAATGCACACAACCGTACACACACACATATATATATAAATATAACACCATGTCAGAAAAGAGGATCCGGGTTTAGCATGTATTTAAACCTTTACGTGGATATGTAGCTCAGCCATCTTAAACAACCCACGAGCTATATGGGTTTAGCTCCTCCTTCTGAAAGGGCCCCAGTGCATGTAGCCACACTACCAGGAAAGTATTTCATGAGATGACTAATACATCCCCAATAGTGTAACATCATGCACACTGTCCACTAAGACCAATCCTTATATCGGCAAATACGAGTTTTCAGTTTTAGTCTCCCCAGAACCGGCACCTTCCATGGCTTTGGTACACAACCTGCTATTAATGCCTAATTAAAACCGTTTCCAAATGACCAACCAATTTAGTTACCTTTTTTTTAGCCAAGGCCAATATTAGTGACATCATCATACCCCCCCTTACCTGTAAGTAACATCCATAGACAAATTATTTAGGTTAAGGGGACTTTCAAGTGCCCTTCCATATACCATATTAAACCACTTGGGAGACTTTCATGTTCCCCACAAGCATAAATATTTATCCTTTAGCCTTTTTAAACCATTTAAATCATTAAACCACTTAAAGCTTTATTACATAACCCGAAAACAAGTAAGAGTTCCATTAAAAAAAGTCAATGCAATGAATATTCCTTTATAAGCATTTTATCAAACAAATTGGGGGGCATAATATAACCAAAACTAATTCCAAAGACCATTAAACTATTACCATGAAATCCAATTATCCAAAACCACCATTAATGCATATAAAAGCATAATTAAAACCATAGGAAACCATAACCAAGCATTTAATATCAAAACCCCCAAGTAATAGTTTAAAACCATCATCATGAAATAGTAAAAACATGAAATCAATCATATAAACCATGACTTTAGTTAAAATTATAATGAAGGGAGAAAATCATACCTTAGACTTGATAGAAAGGAAGGTATAAGATGAAACCCTAGCCTTCTTACCCCAAAAGCTCTTAAAAGAATTATGGAGTATTTTAGAATAGTTTCTAAGTATTAACAAATAGAATAATAGGGTAAATGACCTCCTAAGTGTATTAGAAGTCGTGGGTCCTAATTAGGGTAAGTAGGGAAATATCCAGAATACCCCAACATAAATCCCTTAAAAACCCATCACAGGTATATGACAAACCCATACAAGTTATACCCTCTGAATACGATTGATACCCATAACTCATATCTAAGGCTCAACCCTTGGATAAAAAACTATCCAGTATACGACTCTTCCAACCAAGTCGTAACCACCACATACAATCTGTATCCATAACCTGTATCTCTAGCAGAATAAAATACAAGGAGGATCAATCATTGCCTACCAAACGAGTCCCTGGTATGACTCGTACTAAGCCTTAGGACTCAAAACCCTAAGTTGTACCCATTTCGGTGACCAAAATATCCCACCAACTAGCACTGGTCAGCATACGATAGGACCATACCACTCATACCCCAATATATGACTCATATCTATGAGTCCTATTGGGTCTAGAGAATGAAAATTCTAAGAAATTTTCTAAGGGTCAAAACCCAGGATATTTTACTACACTCTGAGTAGCCATTCGAATAGGGAGTCTCAGTTATCTCATAAAGCAGCGAACTCTCTCATACTCAGTATCCAAAATAGAAGTCACATTCTTGGCCAACTCATGAAAATGAGCCTCATACTCAATGACTATCATAGATCCCTGCTCCAGTCTAGAGAATTGATCTCTCAGGCAATCCCTAAGGCTTCATGACATATACTTCTCCAAAAATATCTTGGAGAACTGAGTCCATGACAGAGGAGAATATCTAGCTAGCCTAGAACTTATAAACCTCTCCACTAGTGATGCAGACAAATCCAATTGATATATGGTGCATCCACACCATGAGACTCAATAAGGCCTAATCTACAGAGCCTATCCTTTAAAGTAGTAAGAAACTAAAATACATCCTCTCTAGGAGCCCCAAAAAATCTAGGCAGAGCCAACCTACAAAATTTACCTAGCATCTTTTGCTTCTTAGCAGACATAGCAGGATGGGTCACAATTGGCTGAGCGGCTAGCGACTTAACAATTGCTGGTATAGGAGGAACCTCATTTCTAAGAGCTGCAGCTGCAGGCTGCACTCCTTCCCTAATAGTATACATATCATCAACTATACCCAATAGATGAACCAAGGAATCTCTAAGCAAAGAAGAGGGAATAAAACCTGATGGAGCCTAGGGTGGTCCCTGGCCCACTGTTGGCTATGGCAAAGGAATCTCTCACTCAGGTGCAAGAATGGGATGGTGGAGGTGGTCCATCCTGGTCCTTAACCTGGGACACACCACGAGGATGTCCTTAAATAGGAGTAATATCCCTGGGCTCAGTCTCTGGACTCTCCTTACACATAGCTGTAGCCTATATCCTAGGCATCTGTGAAAGATTAAAGTGAAGAAAATATCCTACAAACCAACTGCAAATCTTAGCATAATACGACTGAAAAAAGTGAAGGACTACTAAAAATGTCCTATAGACTCTTTAATATAGGAAACATACGTCAATTTTCTAATCTGCAGGACTCTATTATACACTTGATCTTGTATAGACAATACCGGTAAAGCCTAGACTCTGATACTAATTTGTCACAACATAATTCATGAGACATAATATCCCCTACTAAAACCCGCCAGCAGATAAGCCAATACCGTAACCTATAGCTAAGGCAATGGGTTACTTCGGTAGAAATTCGTAACCGAGCCTAAATATACAATTATAATTATAATCAATAGTGTTACACTAAATGAAGATAATCAAAATACGAATACCAATCCCATGACCTGGTAATATTAGTATAAGAGCATCTAAGTATGATAATAGAAAATACAACCCAAAAGTCAAGAATCATCAACAATTCTTTCTCAAATACAAAAGGCTGAACAAAGATGAGGGAAACGATTATCTAGAATATCAATACTACATGAACTTAACTCAGTGGCAGCAACTAGTACTCGAGTTTGTACTAAAAAGGTACAAAGTGTAGTATGAGTACCAAAACAATGGGTACTTAGTAGGCATCATCGATCAACTAATTATGATATAAAGATGATATACAGCAAGATAATATCTCTAAATCAAGGTTCAAAATCGAACCTAAATCATCTTCATCATAATTGCATCAAATAAATAATCAATAAAAACAATAATACGACATCTCATATCAATACATGTAAATACTATCATATATAATGTGTAATCGATATGGAAGCATAAAGAGATACTAATACAATTACAAATGCATTAATACCATGTTAATGCACATACATCCATTAGTGTATAATATTAATATATCCTCCGAACATACCAAACATCATAATAAAATCAATATATCCTCTGGACTTACCGAACATCATCATGTTGTCAATATATTCTTTGGACTTACCGGACTTCAGTATAACATCAATATATCCTCCAAATTTACCTGGGCATTGTCATAACATTAATATATCCTCCGGACTTACCGAAAATCATCATAACATCAATATATCCTCTGTACTTACTGGACATCATCATAACATATATATCCAAATAATAGTAAATCCAAGCCCCACGAGGGATAGAGTGAAAGAAAAGTGAGGAAAAACATATCGTTAAACCACATAATTCATTATCAACATAATATATTAATAGGTGCATGAAAAAGTCTATCCACATGATATGAACACTCACTACTTAATCGAGCTTAACATAATCAGTAGCATTTTCAAGTACAAAGCCTTAATCATATCTTCTAGAGCCCCTTTTTATTAGCATGATTCACATCATTAGCACAATAGGATTTTTAACAGTAACATTAGTTTAATCAATAGGCTTGAACATAATATTAATAATAACATACTCAAAGTCCCATATGGTAATAGTCAATGATTTAAGTAATAATGTAGTCATGGGTTCAATCTATAATGTAATTCATTGCTATCCATGCATCATTAATAATCTAACAACCAATCATGTACATATTTTCCAATACCAACATCATGAATTAACCATTTACCGGGGTTAGTCATCATATTACCAAAGGCATATTCTATGCAGTTAACAAGTATCTATGTCGCTAACAAAACTACATAGTCCAAGCTTAAGGCGAGTCAAGTTCTGCTTTTAATTACCCAATTTCTTCAAATAGTCTAACTTCTACCCATGACTCAACTAAGCCATCTAAGTCATTTCATAAAGGTTTATCAATCCACACTAGTTCTATGGTACAATTCTTCCTCCGATATTGCTCTTAATTCACCCAAAGATACGGGGGCAATTTCCATAACTACGTACAACTAATCAACTTAATATATAATATGAATGATAAGGTCACTCCCATCTAGCTAGAGCATCTAGAGAATTCTCATGTTATTCATGAGATAACAAGTCCAACTAACCAAGGTTCTAGACTATATGTCAAGTATCACACTTTATGAGTTCCTTAGCCTAAGTGATTCGAATAATCCCAAACACTAATATCTACAACTTCAACACCTAAAACACCACCCAATCTTATCAAGATATTAAAGTCATACTATAATAAAGCTCAATCTAACAAGAAGTAAGCCTAAACTAACTCGAATCCAAACATAGCTCACGAACTGTTAACCTTCACTTTCTCTTTCCTTGAAGACTCTTTAAGAAGCCAAGCTATCAAAGACATAATCTATACATTATAACAAGAATATCAATACCCATATCACACCATTGTGCTTAGGGTCCAACAGGATACTAAAAACCCCCAAATGGGTCCAACTTATGGAAAATGAGTTCCTGAGATCAACCTATTATTCAAATACTATTTGGGAGTTATATCTCTTAAAAAATTGGTGTAAATCAAGCATATTTGGGGTTAAAATCAAGACTCAATACATTTAGTATTTTTCGTCAAATAGTAAAGAATTGAACACTATAAATAAAGGATTCATACCTTAGATTTGATGTTAATTATGAATGTTTAGGTTATTCAAGCTCACAATCAACACCCAAGACTCAATTTGAGGTCTACATACTTTATTAGGGTTTATGGGACTCAAGACAATGGAGAAATGGCTAATTCTCAACCAAAAAAGCATATAAATACCTCTTCCCTAGCCCTTTATTCAGGCGATAGAAAATATGTAGGCCGCAATCACAGCATCATGATAGCGATACAACCTTCATGATCACAGTGCATTTGCTATACCAGATGACAGTTGAAACTTGGAATAAATTCCAGGTTTTGACTAATGCCCCGGGATGCATTCGGAATCCAATTTGAGCAAATGAAATATGCAACCACACTGACTTTGACATTCTAGATACACGAGAAAAGTTGGATTTTCCTTACGAGTCTATTTTATCCTAATATGGGCCCCACACCTAAATTTTCAATTTATCAAATTTTCGACAACTAGATTGAAATAAGTTTTGGTGTAGTAGGACCCGAACCAAAGGTCTACCTATCCTAAAATCTATATTTTAGATCTACTGGCCCAGTCAGAATTCACATTCGATATTGTTTTACTGAGGTTTTCACTCGATGACTTGGGGTAGCTATGGTAAATCTGTAATGGCAAAAGTAAGTGGAAACATTAGAAATGATCTAAAGGGTCATTACGTCAATGCCTTCAGGCAGAATCAAGACCGGAGCCAAAGATAACTTATCCTTCAGCTTCTCAAAATTATCCTTCAGCTTCACTATTTTTAAGAAGTTACTATTGCTGTTTCGAGCAACCATCAATTCTAATTTGTATGACTTGTTCACTTGAAGGTTAGCAACTTGTGTGAAACTTAAATTCAGTCATAATTATTGAATTTTGTTGTGAATTTAACTTGTAAAATTAATGGTGCTGGTTGTAATTCTTTAAATCAAACATATCTTGGGTGTTGATTATTTGTTGAAACCTCAAATTCCTATTATATATTGCCATTGATGTTGATATTAAGTGAAAATTAAAATTTAGGATTTGATTTATTTTGTATTTTAGATGATGTAGATTTTTGTACAATTTGTTAACAAAATTGTGGAAGTCTCATTATAAATAAAGCTATGTCATCAATCTTATACCTTTTTTTTTGTTAGTGGCTAATAATGGATCCATAAATTATTTTGCTGTTCAATGTTTTGTTTTGGAAAGATGTTTTCAATGTTCAAGTTGAATGAGCTTTAGGTTATGTTCTATTTGTGCAATTTGTAGGTGATTTTTGTTTGAAATATAACCTGTTGAAAATGGAAATATCATTGTAGATGAGTCAGGTTCAATTAGCAAACTGGAAAGTTGTTTGAGTATATTGTTCTTTATGTTTTTCTTTGTTCTCGAAACAATTGTAGCTGTCTTACCAGCTTTAGGCTAGTTTTGGATCCCAACTTCTCATTTGGTGTCATAGTTGTAAGAGACAAAGTGAAATGCCAAAGATTAGTGTAGGTCGAGATGAACAGAAATACCTCCCAAAATTAATTTTTGAGACAACTAAATTAAAGATGTCAAAAATAAGGTTTTAAATCAGTTAAATTTGACAAATAAGCTAATGGAATCTAAAAAACAGTAAAATAGAATTCGGTAATAGAATATAGTTGGATGAACTAGTGTTACACCATCAAACATATGTAATAGATGTTTTGCCAATTAGTAATATCTACAAAGAAATCATTTAGTATGATGTGCTTCTTAGATAAACAAAAGAGGAAGTGGAAAAGCAGCAATAAGGTAGATGACTGGAACCCTGCACTCTTATATCCTATTTGGATTAGCTTAATTTTGTATTTGTATCGACAAAATATGGACCTTCATATTGTACTTGTACCAGACAGAAGGTGAACCTTACTCTTTAGTGATATTCGTCGCTTTGAGGAGTATTCGATAAAGTTGATGTCATTTCTTAGGTAGTTTTGAATTTAAGATTTGAAAACCTCCAGTTCTAAAAATATTAGGTAGGACTCCTTTTTCCAAACTAGTGTATAGCGAATGCTGGAAATCTTTAATGAATACTTTAATGCATTGTTCTAGAAACCTTTGAGGTCAAGGATTATTTGAAGAGGCAGGGTACGTTGTGACTTGTGAAATATGAATAAAATAGATACAACCAGGTGTGTTCAAATATAGAAACATGATGAGGTAAATTATGTTAAGATCCAACCCAACATTTATTTCTTTAGAACTTTGATATACAATGCCCTAGTTTAGGATATCATTTCCTCCTAAATGTCATTTCCTTGATGGAACATCTTTACACGACACACTATGATAACGATGACAACTTATCTCATTGAATTTACCATCTACAATTAATACTTATTTGCTGCATCTGGAATTCACTTTGCTTTTTCTCTTTTCACCTTTCAAATGGTGTCACAGAGATGGAAGCATAGTTGTATGGCTTCCATCTACTAGAAAATACTTGTCAAATTCCAATTCTATATCTAGTTATATCAGTTGATCTGCAACCTATCAAAAACAACATAACAGGTCATTCACAGTAGAATCCACAAACTACCGAGTACAATGCATTTCTTCAAAACAAACATCAGAGAAACACAATTAATCACATAAGATTTTATAATTTATAGGACTAATATCTTATATAGAAATATTTCTATGAACTTCAAAAGGGTAAAAAAGGGCAACCCAGTACATTAAAGCTCCCGCTACGCAAGGAACGGACCACAAGGGTCTATTTTATGCAGTCTTACCCTATATTTTTGCAAGTGGTTATTTCCACAGCTTGAACATGTAACCTCTAGGTTACATAACACAAATTTTAAAAATCTAAAGATTGGATCTTTAGACTCAAAAACCCCCAAAATACCCCCAACATAATTGAAGTTCAGTCAATATAGCCAAACAACTAGATCTAAGAGAAAGACTCAAAACAAAAAAAACACAATGCTTCCATATGTTTCAGTTGTATAAATTGAAGATATGCAATAAAACAAAAAACAAAAGATTGAAAAGGGCATACCAATTGTCTTTAAATTGAAAATAAGATAGCTGAGCAAAGCTAAACGGCTTATCAAATGCAAAAATTCAAACAACAACAATAATAATTGTTTCTACTTCAGCAGCAACAACTGAAACAACCAACTGAGATAATAAACAACCGGTTGTTTCTCATAGGTCATGTAACAGATAAAACATAAACTGATAAATAATATTATGGTTGTTGTTGTAAAGTCGGTGATTCACAATATAAGGGAATTAGATAATACACTCAACTCGACATGCATATGTTTAAATTTATATGATTTGTTGGGTTATTAATTTAAGTATTTGAGGATTAAACTTGGAATATTTGGCAAATTATCTAACTAGTTTGATTATTCTCTTACTAATTGATTTGTGCTATTTGTTTTTGTCCATTATTTGCTTATTATCTTTTATACTAGAGATGATAAACTACTGGATATGCTTGGCCTTTACATGATATTGGGTGGAAGTTGAATCAATTCATTGAATAACTATAACAGTGTGAATGGATAAAAATTTAGATACGTGTTTTCTTACCAAAGGTAAAATTCTGTATGATGAACAAACAGGAGAGGTTATGGGGCTATTATTTTATAGAGTTGTTCTATGCTACTCATTTTCACAATTATTTCTATTCACATACTATGAAATCTATAGGAAACTTGGCTTGGAATTGGCTTTGTATCGGTTACACTATGTTGTATACAATTGCTAGCTTGTTTCACGATTAGATTATGAGTTTTTAGGGTTGTATCTTCCTCATTGAAAGGTTGCTTGGTCCAATGAATTTATGTGTTGTCTTGAACACTTCTTTTGGAATAATTTATGCCCTGTTGTAATATAAAGTGAATGCTACTTAGGTACGGTTTGCTAGTTACTTTTATTTATTAAGTTTTTATAAATGAAAGGAATATTTTATATGAATAGGTTTAGAAGATTATATGCTACCCTTTTGGATGAAACAAAGTCTTGGGGCAATTGATATAGTTTTTTTTAAATTTCTAAAGTCAAGCAACATCTGATTCTTCTCATTATTTGTGTTGAATTGTGATGTATATCAGTTTGAACGGGATAGGATTAATGATCATAAGGCTTATTGAATGGGATGGGTCAAGTTGTCTAATGGTGAATTTCATCCTAGATCCTTGAAAGCCAGAACATTTAATTAAAGCACCTGATTTAGATCCATTCCCTTTGCACTTTGGGCATAATGCATTCTGAGATAGTGAAAGTTTCTTTGATGTTCTATTGTACTGATCCACCAGAGAAACCTTGAGAAGGTGGACAATATCCTCTTTTTTTCATTTTCTTATTCCTTTGCTGCTTCCACCATCTCTGGCAAATGGACTGCCACCAAAGAAAGATGAAAATATATAAAATAGGTTATGTCCACCACCTCCACCGCCTATTCCTTCCTTGAGAGAATCTTCATCATACTGATCATATATCTCATGCTTCTCAGGATCACTCAAAACTTCATAATCTTGTGCAAGATCTTTAAACTTTGTAGGAACACCTCCCTTATCAAGATGATTCTTATAGTAGCTTTATGGTAAGTTTTCTTGATATCTTCTGGTGCAGCAGTCTTAGGAACACCTAAGATTTCACAGTACATAGTGTTGTCACTCTTCTTCACTGCAGCAGTTTGTCATCTTTCCTCTAGTCACCTTATGCCATCCTTCCTCATCCATATTAGGATCTTTCACCATTAGACTCATGATCATAGCTACCATTTTGTTCCTATTATTTGGTTTGTACACTCTTTCATTTCACTATTGGGTTAATTTTTATTAACCTTATAGTTTTTGCTTAGCAATTTGTGAGAAACTTTATTATTGTGTTAAGTCTCCATCTTTTGCTAAGCATTTCTCAGTTTTGGGAGGATATTTCTACATTTAGTATCTCTATGTCCTTGTATTTTGCAGTGCCAAAAATACTCAGGAACATTCTCATATTCCACTTTTTGATTTATTAACTCAAGCTTTTCATTTGCATTCATTAAATTGATCCAAATTCCTCCACATGAAGTTTCATTTTATCTATATCAACCCTAATCTTAGTAGTAGTTAATCTTGACTTTGACGAAGACATGATATATATCATAGGCTCGTATTTTGATTGACCCTTTCAAAGCTATAGTTTTTTGAAATTCCATATGAATTTTTAAATAGAAGGTCGAGTGATACTAGAAAGATTTACTTCTTTGATTTATTATGTTTGAGCATAAGTCATCTGGCCTTAAATTTAAAGTATTAGAGATGCCTATTGTAGCATTATTAAGTGATACTCAACAGATTGTCTGTTGGAACTGATATGTGTTCATATCTGCAAATCTAAGTATGTATTGGTGTATAAAATGGCTACAGTATGTTACATTTTCTTATTGTTACTGTACAACAAGATCATAGTAACGAAATTCTTCATCCCATTAATGAATATATACACATGTATATAACAAATTTGTCTTGAGATCACTATGTCTTTGTCAAAGATTGATATCACTATGTATTTGTGTAACCTATAGGTCACGATTTTGGTATGTAGATAGGTCACTAATACTTGCATTATATAAAAACTTTAGAAGCATCAGTATATAAAAGCAAAGATAAACTAAAGACATGACCTTATCAAATAGGTAGTTATATAAAATGATATTTTTCATCTTCTCTCCCGTGTCCATATCTTATATGCAGGATGCTACTAGGCATGCTGGATTTGTTACCTTTTTTTTTCTTAAATCATGCTATAGAGCTTAGTTTTAAGGGGTAAGTTTTTGAGCTTATAATTTATATTTACATACAGGAGATGGATGATACTTGATGTACAAATTTTCTTTTTTTGTGTATAATATTAATCCAAGTTGATATGGTGATCGATTGACTTTCTTTCTTTAACCTGATAATAAAACATTGGGTAGTCCTGGTGGAGGTGCATTTTTAGGATTGGTGAATTTATTAGAGTTGACTAAGAACAAGTCTGTTGCTATTGAATTTGATACTAAACAAGATTTACACTTTAATGATCCTGATGATAATCATGTTGGTCTTTATATTGATAGTCTTATTTTGATTAAGACTGCTAATATGATATTAGCTGGTGTTGATTTGAAAAGTAGGAATTTAATTTGCTCATGGATTGATATAAGAGTGATGAGACAAAGTTGATGGTTTTCTTGAGTTACTCTAGTTCAAAGACTAAAAACCAATCTTGATTGTTGATGAAACTTACAAGAGAAAGCAAATAGTTTATGGCGCAGATATAAAATAAAGTAATATGGTTTAAAAGAATATTAAAACCACAGAAATCACCTGTGTGTACCACATTAGTTCACCGTTGCTTTTCAATTATTGTCCATTTCATCTTAAGTGGATACAAATTAGGCTCTCGGAAGGTACTAGTTGGCTGAAATTTTTCTTTATTAATCAAAAGGATGGATCACTAAAATATAAAGAGGCATTTATTTTGTCCTATTTATCTATGGGTTATTGATTAGATCAAAAGGAAGCAGTAGAGTTAAAGCTTTGTCATGGCACTAGCCCCTACAAGAACCAACCATATTTATCAGGCCCCATGTCTTTGTAAAATAAACCTACTTTTGCCAACATACTATAGATATTGTTTGTTTCATTCCGAAAGTTCGAACATTACTATAGAAATTATTATTTTATTTCATTGTTTGTTTTACTATTTTGGCAGTCTGAACTAGAATCATCAAAATTCTTGGTAAACACCAGATGATGCATTCACAGTATGTTTGAAAAGGAGAAGCCTGGTTGACATAGAGGCTATGGTAGATCAGTGATAGCAAGTTTTGAAAAAATATGAGGAAATGAACATGCTTAAAAAAGCACGATAGTGAAGTCACTTCTCTAAACTAAGAAATAAGTGAAATGAGAGAATAAATATGACATTTTTTTACCCAATTGGTGCAAAACAATCTTGGGTTGAATGTTCAAGATATACAAGGAGTGCCGAATCTAACATTCCTTCACATAATGCGAGTAATGCACAAGCTTTAAGATGGAAAATTCTTCCGAATAAACTCATGCTTTAGTTCATGAAAAGGTATTTTATTTTTCAAATTCACAAGAAACTTAAATCCTGAACTTCTAATTTGATTGAATGAATTAAAAAAATTTTGGATTCACATACTTCCTCATTCCAGAGTGGATAAATATTTGGATATTTGTCAAGCATAATTGTTTTCTAATAGTTTATTTATTTTAGATGTGTAGGAAAACTGCGGGTGATCTAGTTTTAATAGGGGCCACAACAAGTCGAGTCGATCTAGATTGAAGCAAATGATGAAGAACTTCTTGAGCTATATTCTGATATATGTTTAAATACATTTGATTTTGTGTGGAACTTAGTACAAATATTTAAAATGTTGTTTTCTAATTAGTATGTGTAGTAAGAGACATATTTTTTAAAGTTCATTGGAAATCTATGCATTTGATTTATTTATTAGCTAATTGGTGAGTGAGATTATATATATGTATATATATATGTAATGTAATTAGTGATGTATACATTCAAACCAGAATAATTATTTTTTAGGCCTAAAGCCATTTCTGTAAAATGTGTCATGAACTACCAAATTTTAGATAATATTGTCACACTTTAAAAGTGTGGCTTATTAATTAAATTGTCGCATGTACCAAAAACATGCTTACACTTTACAAGTGTTGTCATAAAGGAAGTATAAAAGGCTACAATTTTGAAGTATGGCTAGTAATAAAGAAAAAGCCACATTTTTTAAGTATTGTTATAGAGGTGCTATACAAGGCTACACTTGTAAAGCGTTCCCAATAACAAAGTAAAGGCAACACTTAAAAGTGTAGCTTTATCAGATAAAAGTGTAGCCAATGAAAAGTTGGAAAACATGTCCTTTGCACTTTGTTGGCCATGCTTTTTAAATATAGCTGATATGGCAACACTTGAAAATTGTGGCCTAAAGTCAAAGATTATGCCTTTTTATGCCACCCCCCAAAAAGTGTTTCCTAAAGTCCAAAAGTGTAGCCTTTGATCAAAGGCCACACTTTTTGCTACTTTAGGCCATATTTTACAAGGGTGGCAGTAAGACTAAAATGTTGTAGTGTTAGAATATAGCAAAATATCATTGATAACGTCAATAAAAACAAATCCAAGAGCTTATGGAAAGCCCATTCATAAGATCCATAAATGCTGCTGGGGCATTAGTCAAACTAAAAGACATCACCAAAAACTCAAAATGACCATATCGGATTTGAAAAGTAGTTTTAGGGATATCTGCCTCCGTAATCTTCAACTGATGGTACCCCAACTGAAGATTAATCTTAGAAAAGAACTTAGCGCCCTGAAGCTAATAGAAAAGATTATCAATCATAGGAAGTGGATACCTATTCTTCATGGTCACCCTATTTAATTGGCGATAATTAATACACATCCAAAGAGAACCATCCTTCTTATGCACGAAGAGCATAGAGCACCCCAAAAAGATGCACTAGGAAGGGTAAAACCCTTATCCAAAAGATCTTTCAACTTCTCCTTGAGTTTCTTCAAATCAACCAGAGCTATCATATAAGGAGGGATAGAGATAAGATGAGTGTTTGGAAAAATATCAATCCCAAAATCAATTTTCCTATTGGGAGGATACCAGGAAGATCATCATGAAATCCCTTAGGAAATTCACAGACCATAGGGATAGTTTTCAAAGAAGGACCTTCGGATCTAGAATCCTTAACATGCACTATGTGATAAAGGTTCCCTTTAAAAACCGATTTTTGTGCTCCAAGATATGAGATGAACCTTTTTTAGGTACTAGTGAACTACCTTCCCACTCAATCACTAGCTCATTAGGGAAATGGAAATTTACCCTTCAATTCTAATAGTCAAGAGATGGATAGCACGAATGCAACCAATCAATCCCTAAAATCACATCAAAGTCTAACATGTCTAACTCTATCAAATCTACCAAGGTCTCTTTGTAACACCCTATATTTTGCATGTTGGATTCTATTCATATGGAACTTTGTATAGCCTTGTGTATAGATAATGGACGAGATTTGTTATGTGAGTATTAATGGCATAGATGGAATTCTACATGCTGCCCGTATGTTTTAATGTGATGCAACCAAGTTAATTTCAATATAACTATTTAAACTTGGGATTTAAGCTAGTATTTTAATCTAAAGTTTAAAGTGACCAAGTGTATACAAGTTTTAAGTTAGATTAAAGGAATTAAGAACTAAAAATGGAGTAATTTGTTGAGGGGCTTGCTTGACTTAATTAAGCTAGTAGATGAGTCACATACTTGAGTTATATGAGCCAAGTTAATGGACCAAGTCCATGGATCAGATTTGGGCCTTTATTAGTATACTTATTTAAGCCTAACTTAAGTAAAAGAAGAAGAAAAATCTAGAAAAGGCACAATCCTTAAGTCTACCAAGGCCTAATTTAATTAAGCTCAACTAATAATTAAGCAAGTAGGTACATCACCTTCTTTGACCTTTTGAGTAGCTTGAACTCCTTAAGTAGGTGCATCACCTCCTTGGACCAATTTGACCAATTTTAAGGTCCAAAATGTAGCTAAGGAGGTGGCCAAAATAGGGCCTTTATAAGGCCAAGTTGCTGGTAATTTTCCTTCATTTCTAAGTCACCAAAAGGATTATATCTCACAAATTCTCTCTGCTCTCTCTAAAACAACAAGAAGAAACCCTATTTTTCTTTCTAGGGTTCTTAAAGAAACCCCAACCTTTGCAATCCAAGGTAAGTGAAAACACTTAAGGTTTAGCTTAATTCTTTCTATACATGACTAATTGTAAACATATGATAGAATATAAAACAAGCTACTTGCTCACTTTTCTTTGTTATTAAAAGACATCTTATTTCTTCTTTGGTCTAAAGTGTGAAGGAAAGTAGAAGATCTTGAAGAGTTCAAATTAAAAGGATAAGTTGCAGAAGATTAAGGTAAGATGACTGCTCTATTTTGTCCTCCTTATATATGAATTTGGGAAAGAATTAGGGATATGTTGTTGTTATTGAGAACTCAACAGATGATGAGTTCAATATTATTGGTTGTTGCGACAAAAGTTAAAATTGGGGTTGTTTTCTTGACTATTTTGTGTGTATATGTTGGGGATTCTAGGTTGATGTTGAGGAAAGGTGTGATTAGTTCGTATTGAAATATAGATGAGAGATGTGGTGGTACACCACCGAATTAATTGTTGTATATGTTTATTATCCATTTTGTTTTGTACATTATTTGGAGGCTGTATGTAATGCCCCAAATCTAGTACCTGGAATACTACACGGTGCTCATGACCCCGAAGGACCACAAGCTAACCTATAACTAATATCTGTACCTATATACTGCATAAAATACTTTATAATGCAGAAACATAAACTGAAAGGACATAAGGTTCAATACTGAACATGATTTGAATGATATAACATCTGTGTGGGGTAATGGAATACCCAAATCAAAACTGAACATACTGAAGTCTGAAACATGATAGTCTAGAAAGCCTCTAACTGACTGAACTATCTGATTAAGGAGTTGATGGGACATGTCCCCAACTAACTCCAACTAATAAACTGATTAATGAGATAATAGGAAAAATAATCATGTCCTCAAAAGATGAGGACTCACTTCTAACACTGTCTGCGGATATCTGGAATCTACTGTTGCTCTGGAGCTTGTGTCTCTAAACCTATGGTATAAGACACCATAGCATAAATGCATCAGTACTTTGAATGTAATGGTATACATGTGAGGTAGGCTAAATACATGGTTCATATGCATGAACAATAATAATAACTGACTAACTATCATGAGAGTGAGAATACATTCATGAGATATAACAACTGACACTAATACTATGATGATATAATTACTGAATATAAATATAACTGATAACATGAGTGACTGTATCTAACAGTCCTGAATCTGATGGAATTATCTAAGTTCCGTATTGTATCTGAGTTGACTGTATCTGATAGTCCTGAAATCTGAAGAACTATCTGAGTTCTATTACTGAGACTGATTGACTATATCTGATAGTCCTAATTCTATAATATGAAATTGTGGGAAGTAGTTATCTAACCGACATACCCCTGATATGCCATTATGGCTGAGTTGGGGTCCAATATATAACCCCAATTGGAAGGGTGTCAATACCACACCACCAGTAAGGTCAAGCTGTGGGCTACCCTTATATGATAGTGTCCCCTATACGAGAATGGTGGGGCCCTTATCTGACAATGATTATCCATCTCAACAACTCTTATTGGACAGTGTTGATGTCTCAACCTATGCTTGCTATATAGTTTTGAAATATAAGGATGAATTCTAAGAATCACACCCTCATCTGATAGTGTGTGTTCCCATCCTTGGGTTCACTCGGTGCTAATTTCTACTCCCATCTAAATAGACTCTAAACATGATTTACTGAATTGAACATGGGCTGTGTTACTGAATTCAGTTGACTGATGGAATACTACTGATATTTGAGCATTGACTGAGTTCATGAGATCATGGAGATTTCCTGAGTCATAAGACTGTCTGAAGTCTAAGGATCATAGCTTGACCGAGAGTATCGCGAAAACATGACATGGCTTTAGGCACACATCTAATGTTTCGGGTACGAGTACCCCCAGGACTCGATGGAAGGAAACTAACCAAGCATAAATTACTTGAATATATAACTAATATCATAATCCATAATACATTTATAGAAGTATTTCATCAAAACATGTGATAGGCATAACTTGTGCATACATGGGGATTTCATGGTACCATGATAGTTAGACACTTTTCCTTCATCCATGCATTTAATCAAACATAATATAGGCATGGTACATGTAAATATCATTGTACAATAATTAAACATCATGGTTTAATTCTAATTTCTTCATTCAAGGGTTTAATCATAGGTTTGCATGAATCTATATCTATAATAATGTAACCCACATAGAATTTATCACCCAACATGAAGTAGAATTCAATTTCTCAGTATCCATATAAACAAGAGCAGCCCAATCATGAAATTCATAAGAAAATCCATAAACTTGAATTTAGAAAAGGGATTCTTGGGCTTCATGGATGAAAGGAGTCCATGAATGAACACTATGCATATCTTAGTTTGTGATTTTGTGAGGATTGACAGTAAAACCTTCTTGAAATTGGATCTTCTATGAAAAACCCTAGCTTGTTCTTGAGAGAAACTTAAGAGAAACTAGTATATTTTGGGTGAAAAGTGGCTGAATCACGTGTTAAATGGATTAAATAGGGGTGGAAAGTTGACTCCTTTAACCCTGAATGCGTCATTTAATTTCAGTAAAAATTTCTCGAATTGTACCCTTGGTGCGATGCGGTGCTATCGCGCCGTGTCACTGGATTTTGACAATTTAGAAATTGAGGGATGGCACGACGCGGGTCCATCACATTCCCTCTTTCTTTGTGACTTGGAAATTTAGAGCGATGCAGAAGAAATCACGCTGAGACACTGAAAAAGGACAATTGCCATTTTAGCTTGTGGCGTGGTGTGCCACTAACCAATATGGCATCGTTTTACGATAGGAACTTGAAATAGTCATAACTTCTGACCCGGTTATTGGATTTGGGCGACTATTATATCGATGGAAAGCTTATTGAATTTCCCACATGAAAAAGAGTGAAAATATAGAAAATTCCTCATAGAATAACCATCATTTAATTTACAAGCTAATACTAGACATTCTTGAGATAAAATTAGCTAGAAAAAAGTACGGGGTATTACACTATAATAAAGCCAAAGTTTTTTCAGGGTATCTTATAAGAATATGTATGGTATGTGGATGTAATTGGAGGAGAAGTGGGTTAAAATAACACTCTTGATTAATAAATTAAGGGCTTACAGCCCGACTGCTATTTTTGTAGAGCTAAGTAGCCCAAATGTGTCGGTTGGTTACTAATACTAGTTTTACTATATACTTTATTGTAGATAAGTAGTCCTAAAGTCAGGAAGTTAATTGGGTTAACATTGAAGTTGTATGACTAGGTATGTAAGGCTACTCTATGTCATATTCTTTTGCATGAAATCCAACATTTGTGGTACAAAGTAAGCTTCTAAAGCCCTCTCATAGTAGATGATACATAATGGCTTCATATGATCTCCCATGTAGCTAACCATATTTTTCCCACTCTCTAATGTGTTAAAATACCTTACCACATGCTTATTATCAAGTCTGCATTTTTACATTCACTAGCAAGTCTCAAGAGTTCTCCTTTATATCAAATAAGACCCATAAGTTATTTCTAGATCCTAAATATTTCATTTGTGTATAATATACCCCATATCTATTAGACATTGCATTAAGTTCTTATTTATATGTCTCTTATTGGTAGATTATCATTTCAAGGTACCATAATGTTATGACCACCAAGGTAACAATCTCAAAGGCTAAATAAACTAACACAAATCTGTAAAATGGGTGGCAGCTCAGGGGAATAAGCCTAGAATGGGTCAATCTCAATACCTTTATATGTGGGTGGTATCTCAGGGGAAAAAGCCTAGCATAGGCTGATCCCAATGTTCATATATGGGTGGCAGCTCAAGGGCATAAGCCTAGCATGGGCCAATCCCGATTCGCTTATTTATCACTGATCAGCTGGTCATTTTCATTATATGGCTTATAAAGATTATGAATTAAGAAGAGTAAAAATGAAGAAAAGAAGGTAATGTACCCAGTCCCACAAGTATATATAAAGGTGGTCTACTTGCACTATTTATGCACTTGTACCTGATTTCTATTGAGCTTTTGTATTATGTGTGGTACCTTCATCCTTACATATTCAGTACATATTTTTGTACTAACTTTCCTCACGGGGCACCTATATTTTATGCTACAGGTATAGGTACTTCAGCTCATACACCTCCCAAGTAGGAGCAGGGATACTCAGTGACAATTGGTGAGCTTCAGTTTGATTCGGGAATTTTTGAGTTTGTTTTATATATTTTGGTATTGTACAGTAGTTAAGAGAATGGTGGGTGTTTTTCCATCCTTAACTAAGGGCCTATGTATCTTTTAGAGGCTTTGTAGACCAATGTAAATTTAAGCATGATAGCGTCTTATCTTTTAGATGTTATGGCCCCAAAGGCCAAGTATGGTATATATAGTTTTGGGATTGTCATTTATTTTTCATCAATGCATTGTATCCATGTATGGAAAAACCTTTGGTTATTATAGTTACATGCATGAGAAGTAAAAGGTTATGTATTGGGTCTCTCGGGCCTTCATGACTAAGGGTGCCTATCTGTCACAATAGGATTTGAGGCATGACAAAAGTGGTATCAGATCAGGTCATCCTAGGGAGTCTACAAATCTGTGTCTATGTATAGTCTTTATTATGGATGTGTTGTGCACCTCATCTATAAACAAGAGGCTATGGTACCTTTAGGGGTTGTCCCTTTTTCTTCATATCTTAGATTGTGCAATAGAGCCAAAGTCGTAGGTGAAGTTATATTTAACTAGTAAATCTATTTTTTTCTCATTATAGTAAAGATACCGGTTATAATAAAGAGTAAGAATACAGGTAAGCGAGTAGATATGGCTACCGAAGAAGGGACCAATAAGTCACCCCCTAGACAAGCTAATCAAAATGAGGTTCAAACCGAGTTTGTATCACAAACCTCTTCTACTCCTCCATCTCCAGAAGAGCTAAGAAGGGGAAGAACAACAACCTCAAAACCACCTATCAATTCCAATGACCAATATATAAGGAATGCGGTGCAATTGTTGGATCGTATAGTTGCTAGACAAGCTCAAGGACAAGCTATTCCAACCGTAGGTTCTAGTGGTACAGATTGGGCAGCTAGCCTATTTTCTTAAATTGGATCCTCCCACATTCATTAGATCAAATCTTAATGAAGACCTATAGGACTTCATTGATCAAATCCAAAGGTCTCTAGATGTCATGTATGTATCGGGTAAAGAGACAATTGAGCTAGCAGCATATAGATTCAAAGAGGAGGCTATATTTTGGTATGCAGACTGGAAACGATCTAGGGGTATTGATAAACCTTCAGCTACTTAGAAAGAGTTTAAAGAGGAATTTCTTGATCATTACCTTTTGAGATTTGAGAGGCCCGTGCGGATCAGTTCCTGAATCTTCGCCAAGGAAATACGCGCATGCGGGAGTACAACCTCCTATTTAACTCTTTGGCTAGGTATGCTCCTAATATAGTAGCTACTATAGATGATAGAGTTCATCAATATGTGTATAGATTAGATTTATATCTAGTTACAGATTGTACTATTGCTGCTTTGAACAAATACATGAATATAGCAAAGATACAGTCTTTTACACAAAAAATGAAAGATCAAAGGCAAAGAAGAAGAACACAAGAATCGGAAAGAGGGTATTCCAAGAGAGCCAGATCTATTGGATAGTTTGTGGCATCCTAAAGAGAGTTTAGACCTCGATTTTATGCTATACCTTCAAGACCGTCATTTTATTACTCTATAACTAGTGTTCCACCATAGTTTCAAGAGTCCAAAGGCAATCAGTTTAGGCAGAGAAGTGAGAATCAGAGTTCACAAACCATGGGGTATCAAGAGCAAGGGAGTATAAACCAATTAAGACCTCCTTGGCAGCCATGTAAGCAATGTGGAAAGCTTCATTTAGGTGCATTTTGGTTTGGGAAAAATTCTTGCTTTTGGTGTGGTATATCTGGGCATATGATGAGAGAATGCCCATAAAGTGGCACGGGTAGTATGGCACGACCTACTGGATCAGCCATTGCATCATCATCGTTGGTGCTTTCTTATGGAAGGGGTGTACAACCTATAGGTCATGGTAGGGGTGCCAAAGGATTAGCTAGCTCTAGTGGAGTTCAGAATCGTATGCTCTAGCAGATCAACAAAATTTAAAGGCTTTTTCGGATGTGGTTACAGGTACATTGTCCATCTTTTCACATAATGTATATGCATTAATTAATCTGGGTTTTACATTATCACAAGTCATGACCTTATGTAATGAGTCGCTGGGACTGACATGTCACTGCAGCTGTGAGTTTGGCCACGTTTGGTCCCTTTACAATAAGTACAAGGTACAACTTATTAGAAGATGTACGAGTCATTTTGAGGGGCTTGTTGTCTTAACAATGAGGTGGACTTGGTGTTATTCCTTGATCACGAGTCTTCATCATGACTTATGTTGGGGGATAACAAGTCGCGATGAGGGACTCGTGATCATAACAGTGGGGTACCAGGATTTTGATCTCCAGGTATTCAGTCTCGGTAATGACTCATGGTCAGACCTCATGAGTCATTACTTTACCCATGATGACTGTCCTTAGTTTTCTTAAACAATTTAATTAAGGTCATTTTGGTCTTTTTCTCCCATCCAGTTACTTCCCCATGAATTGAAAAAACTCAAATAGCCTCTTTGCCTTTAGTGAATCAAAAATTATACTTTCTCTCTTCATCTTAAACACCCAAAGCAAGAGAAATCTAGGATTCCTATGGAATCATCCCTCAAGCTCCCAACTTTGGATTTCTTTTAATTTCTTGCTATTTTAGGCATGTATCTAATCCAAAAAAACTTGTATTTTACATCAACGTATAATTTGATTCAATTTCATATGATTTAAATGTTGAGTTTGAAATTGGGTTAAGGGATTTTATTTTAAATTACATGAATTGTTTTCCCATATTTTGAATGTGTTATTCACGCTTTGATTAACAATTTTCAAGAGTGATTGGGTGCATTATTATGGCAATTCGAACGAGGAACTTAGGTTTCTCCAAATTGATGGATTTTGGCTTGAAATAGGAATTAACCTCAACTCACATGGTAAATTTGGTTTTGAACATGGACATATGCATACACTAACGTGTCTTTCTAAAACCATTTCATTATATTAATAGACAAATCAATAAAAATGAATTTGAAATTCCTTGGTGGCTATTGTTTTGGACTTTAGAAGGGACTTGGGAGTCAATTGGTTAATTAGAATGGATTGACATGATTATATATGTTTGCAAGCATAATTGGTATAAAGATACCAAGTGGTAAATTCCTTAAAATAAGACACCTCAGTTCATGGTTGGGATTATGTGTGAATTGATTTTAATTTGGGCATAAAGAGGGTTGTGTAGCTCATTGTGAAGGTGGAAGTCCAAGGGGGACTAGCTTTGGAAACCACATTTTCGGGGTCTATATGACTGTGTACTTGGTTCATACATTATACTTTGGGAATGGATAGATCCTTGGTGTCTTTAGCCCTTCCTTCAGATTACTCGGTTTATGCAACAAATATGCACTGGGCCCCTTTTAACAGGGAGAGCTGAATGTATATAGCCCGTGAGTGCCCTTAGGATGGATAGATCTACACATTCCAGGCTAATATTTTATAATCTTATGTTCGTGATCCTTTCCCCTATCCTGGCATCCTGTATATTTATATATGAACGTGTGTACATATGGTTTTGATTGGTTTTATAAATGGCATTAATTTATCACTTTCCTTGAGTTATATGCTAGTGCTTATCCTACCGACCATCCCTAGACGCTATATTATTTCATGATATAGGGTCCTAGGTCTTTTTTGTTATTCATGTGAAGCATAAGGTAGTGCGGTGCATTGGTCAAGTTTCTGTGAAGTGGTGAGCCTCCATCTATTGAAAAGCCTTGCCATTTCATTAGGCTACTTTTTAGATTTTGGAAATTGTGAACTCTATTTTTCATGGTCGGATGAATGTCCCAACCTAGTTTTGTATTCTGGTTTAAAGGCTTTTGTGGACAAGTGTGGGATGGATGTTTGTTTAATTCATAGAGGTTATATTTGATTATATATCCTTCATATTACTATTTGATTGGCTTTCACTGTATTTTTTTTATTGTTTTTGGGATGTGAGGCTAAGAGGGTCATCTCTAACTAATAATGGGCTTGAGATATCCATCATGACTAGGCCTTGGTTTGGGTCGTGATATCAGGGACTAGCTTGCAATACCATATATCACTAGACAATATACAAATAAAGAATGAAAAAAGGATATATAGTAGAATACATGGTTAAAAGATACATATACAATATGAATATATATAAGGAAAGAGAAGGATATACATAATACCATATATATATATATATATATATATATATATATTCCTATAAAGGATTACTCAAAGGTAATAACTTAAGGTAGCTAACCCGTATCGCAAGTAATCCTAGCCTTGTAGGAATGCTAATAATAGCATATTCAAAGCCTCTAACCATGAGGTAAACTATCAGTAGCATGACTTACCTTTATAGAGAGAAGTAATTAGAAATGTACCAATAATCTTGGTACGAGTCCATAACCATCATACAACAAACTAATAGTAATAATCAACAATAAATTAATCTGCCAGTCCAAAGAGACAATAATATAATTGGTCCTTCATAAGCCAAAAAAGTTCAAGAAAGCACTCAAAAATATCAAACATAGCTTATACCTATACAATTCCTCATATGGCTAATAGTTATACTCACCAAACAATTATATTGGTGAAGTCAATGCATATGAATGAATGAATGCAACATAAACTAGAAATACCATATCTAATACAAATGCCATATGTACCGACTATGAGAACATTCTCCATCTCAATAGCTAGCAAAGGCAGGACTACAACAACCATCCTTTGCACTGTGGCACATGAATGAATGGGACCATAAGGGACTCGAGATATCTATATACATTATTTGGTCACAAACCAAGACTTCTAATAACCATCATAGTAAATTTACTCTATCTAGATCACAGAGATAAAAATATAATATGTGTCGTGACTTAAAACCATAGTAAAAACATGTAAATCTATAAATATATTACTCGAGATCAAGTTCAGGACTAAACTGATATAACAATGTATAAAGGGTCAAAATCTTGTTGGCTGGAGTAAATAGTAATGGTATAAGAATGGATTAATAATGGACCAAAATCAATCTCAATCTGATTTACAAAATAGTATATTTAGTTCTAAAACCTCATAATTCATTAATAAGGTGTACAATTTCCATTGTAAAAGCATCTATTTTAAAAGTTAAAAGTATGAATATATCCCTTTTTAGAAAAAAATTGCAAAATCAAGGTTTTATTTGGAATCGTACCACTAAGTGAGCATAAATGCGCTTAAAAATATGCAAACCATCACCAGTATAAAAAAATACAACCATAATCTCTTGAGATTCTATAAACTAGAATCATGTCCATTTTAAAGATAAAATACTCACCTGGAGTCTAATCGACAGTAGTACCACGACCTCGGGCCCAATATGACATAACTACCATCATAAAACCTCATAACTCGGGAAACTATGATAATCAAGGGCCTAAAGTTACAAAAAGGATCTAATTGGGTAAATACAATCTAATTCACTAATTCAAATGTTAAGGCTTATATTAAAGTATCCATAACATCAATCTATAACTAACTAATTCTATAAGCAAGGGTAATAGGATTCTAAGGCCATAAAAAGTATCCTATATGAAGGTTTGGGTCACATTTCTATTCCAAATTCCCTAAGTAGTGTAAGTTATAATACACTAGTAAAAATCTCATCCTATAATCCCTACCTATCATTCAATACATACAATACATAACCTTGCAGAGAAAAGTAGATTAGAGCCTACCTCGAATCAAACCAAAATCTTTAGTTTGCCATGAATTGCTTTTCTCTGCTCCGTGATCCCAAAATATTGTCACACTATAAAAATAATAATATTTATGTTAAATAGAGTAAAATGATACCCGTATTAATAAATAATACTTTGGGTCAAAATTTGGATCTAAATAGGTTTATGGGACCTACGTATGAACGAACTCTTAAACTTTGATCCATCAATATGTCCTTTGTGCCTAATATTTAAGCAAAAACTAAGCTCATTATCTTGACTAGAATAGTCCCCCAACATTAAGAGAAATCAAATCTTTAATGGAGGAATTAAGGGAGAGAAAGCACAAAACTTATGAGATTCGGACAAGATAAAGGTTGCCTTGACATTTTTTAGATGAACCCAACCTTGTACTAATGTTTCCCCATTGATTTTGGGGATAAAGAAGTGTTTAATGATGGTTGTGAAATGGAAAAATGAATTAGGGTTGAAGGGGGGAAAAGCACTTAAAGGCATCAGCTGTGTTGCCTAGAAGGCCATTTGGTTTCCTAGGCTCCCAAAAACATCGCCCAAGCAACCTCACTTGCTAGCCATGCTATGATTTAGGTGGCCATTTGGTCACTAGGGAAGCATCACCTAGGCTCTAATCACATCACTTAGGCGGCCATTTCCAAAGTCAATATGCCATTTCCTGGTCGATACCTTTGTTCGCTAAGGTGGCCTTGGATAGGGGACAAGGTTGCTGCTAAGGCGACGTACCAAAAAACTAGCTATGCCACTAAGCTTTTTTTTGGGTACTCTAGCTCTATCCGAAGTCCCTAGGATGCATATAACGAATGATACTATATCAAGAATGTCATTTCAAATACAACAAAATAAATAAAATTTCCAGTGAATATTGTTTTAACAAAATAAGTGCCCAAAACCTAATGTGTTAATTTAACCAACTTCCAAACAATGGCCCAGTATGAGTCTAGAATCTTTGAGATATGAACCAAGTATCCACTAGCCTAAAATCAATGTTTAGGAGATGATGGATATGTTGGAATTTTTATCTGAGTTTGTTTACTAAGAGTTTTGGTTCGAGACCAGTTCCTTAACATTGAAAGCTCTAGATAAAAAAATGAGTGTAAAATCTAAATGAACTGTTGAACAACCAAATCGATAGTTCTAACAAGTCATAAATGTCCAGTATCTATTATGGGAAGGCTTAAAATGAAAGAAATTTATGGATATTGGGAAAATAACTTGGAGGGTCATTACACAAATGTACACAATTAAACATAGCCATGTAAAGCAGAATAAGAAATCAAGTGGAAATAAAAATTCCACTTTACCTTTGTCAAGGCTAACTAGGAGTACACCTACAAAAATGTTTGAATCCTAATGAATTCCCTAACTTGGAATATTAGATCAGTGAACACCCTAAAGACATTCACTAGACTAACAAACTTGCAAAAAAGACCCTACTTCTATTTTGTTGGCATGATAGAACCTTTTTAGGATTGTAGAGATTTAGAAGTGTACATAAGAAAGTTAGGGTAGAAACATGTAGTCTCCAATATTAATGGGAAATTATAGGTATTTATGGATGAATTTATTGAATTTGAAATAATGAGGGATTAATCTCTAAAACTAACTTTGAGATTAGTGAACCAAGAGTAAGGGATCGAAGTGATAGTTACCTTAGTTTATGCAAAATGTACACATGAAGAAATATTGTAATTATGGGAATATATGCATGATTTGGAAAGCAGCACCCAAACACTAACATTGGTAAGGCTGATTTTAATGTAATCACTAACATAATAAGAAATTAGAGAAATACAATGACCTTTCTGGTCATTTTCTATAATCCCGCTAATATTCCCCATTGGTGATTTTCCATAGTTACCCTAAGTTAATTTATGAATTGTTGGAACGAGTAGTTTGGTTATCGAGAAGTTCATTTGGTTGTTAGAATTGATTCCCCATTTAGAAGTCTTTGCTGGTTCTAAATGGTCAACAAGCAAAAACCTTAGTAAAAGAATCTCAAATGTGAATTCTGAATTCACCAGAAGCTCCAGAATATCAATTTTAGGCTAGCTAAACCCATGGTTTAGGTCTCACTACACCTGAGCTCATTTCAACTCATTAGCCAGAAAGTAAAATATTAGAAGATATGGGTGTGGGACCTACAAGTGGCCTGAAAAAACTTCAATGGAAAATCCAACTTTAAAAATACATTCGGAACATCTAATTTAGTGGGGTTACATAGTTTGTTTGCAAAAATCAGAGTCTGAATGAGTCCGGGAGGTCAAAAATAAGTTTTTACCTACTTACCCCGTATGAAAGTCATGGCACGTATGAGCGAGATCACAGTACCTCTGCACCTAGACAGGTTATAAAAATCCCCTTTGATTGAATTTTGTCATTTTCCACTTCCCTTTGAACCCTAGAAGTCCTAGAATGACTTGGTAACTTCAAATTGATTCTTGGGGGTGAGTTAGAAGCTTGATTAACATATGTATATATATATATATATATATATATATATATATATATTCATGATTAACAATGAATTTAAGGTATGAACCTTCATTTTAAAGCTTTAATTTCCTTATTATTTGACCGAAACCTAAATTTGCTTGAAGGCTTGATTTTAGCCCAAATAAGCTAGGTTTTCACTTGCTTCTTGAGGGTTATTATTCCTAATGGTATTTGAACATTAGGTTGATATCTAAAATGTTATTTTCCATATGTGGGACCTACATGGGGTTATCGGTTTATTTTTTAAACTCAAATCAAAATGGTGAAATATTGGTATCGATTTTCTCATTATGAAGGGTAGATTATGTTTTTGATAGTTTGGCACCTTGAAGAATCTTCTTAAAAAGGAAAAGTGAAAGTTTAGCGAATTGTTGAGCATTCGTTCCTTTGGAGGTAGACTAGGTTTATCCCATGTTATATTAAGCTATGTTTGATATAATTGTGATATGTTGTTAGATTGGGATGTGTTTTAAGTATTGGTTTGATGAATTGTAAGACTTGGGTTAGTTGGACCAATTAAGCTATATGAATCTTAGAGGTTTAAAAGTTGACTTGTTTCCTATTATTTTAGGTAGAATAGACTTCATTACACATTTTTACCATGAGAATTTGTTAGAACACTTAGCCTTAGGTGAAATTCTCTCGTTGCTCATACTTAGAGTAAATTGGACATAGTTGCTAATACTAGAGAGGTTGCCTTAGTTCTAATGGACTTGGTGAATGTGCTTGAGTGAGAACTTCTACCTTAGGGATTATGATGGTTTGATATACATCTCAGAGTTGGTTTAGATACCTTAGTCTAGTCCTGGTTAGAAATTAACTTAGAATGCATTGCAGGGATTTAGATGTGGGCTTGTTGACCCACCTTGAGGCAAGATTGAGGATTAGTTACCTTGAACCCTTACACTTAGTACTTAACTAGAGAGTGCCCTTATGAGGCAATATTTATGTATCTTGGTACTTGTTGGTCATGTGGAATGGTAATGAGAATAATGCCCAAGTGATTATGCCCTCGTATGCCTTTTTGGCTAAAGCTTATGTCAAGCTATTAATTATGTTATTGTGATTATCTATTATTTGGACTAATGAACCTGCTATTAATGAGACCTTGACTATAATATGGTCTAAGCCATAAATGATGTTTGAACACGCTATGAATAAGCCATGGATTATGTCATACTGTAATTATCATTCATGCTAATGATAAATTATACTTAGGCCAATAGTAGGCCAACAAATATGCTACTAATGGGCTATTGTTCATGATATCGCTTATGGTTATGCCCAAGGTCTAAACAACTAGATTATTGATTATGTAAAGATGAGTCATTGATTATACATTTGATTAATCCATTGGTTAGGATAGTGTTTGGGCCATTAACTATACTATTGCCCAAGTTATGATCATGCTTAATAATTACGCTAATAAATCACATACAAAATCTTCCTCATTGTTGATATTAGAAATGATGATGTAAATGGTGCTAGAAGGCGCGCTTATTGACTATATACAAAAATGCCATATAGATTATGTTTTGACTCATGATATGCTTTTTTCTAGTGACAAAACTAGTGATTATGCTAGAAAGCCTTCTTGTTTCTAATATTCTGAGTCATGATACCAAGGGTTCTAAAAGGCATATTTATTAACTACATCATAATATATGATACTAATCATGTTGAACCCGTTAATTCTTTGAAATATTCATGATTTATATATTCATATATTTATGGATAAATTGTCCTTGATAATGAATGGGGAGATATAAAGGTATGCTTCTCCTTACTTCTCTTTTACTTTATCCCTCCTGGGGCTTGTCATTTACTTTAGCCCTCGTGGGGCTTGCACTTTACTTTAGCCCACGTGGGACTTGTAATTTACTTACTTGTCATTTACTTTAGCACTTGTAAGGCTTGTTTTTATTATTGATATATTGATGTGATATGATGTCCGGCTAGGCCAGAGTATATATTGATGTGATAATGACACTTGATGAGTATATGATGATATGATGCTACCCGACAAGTCCAGAGGATATGATGATATGCGATGCAACTGAATGATATTATGGTGATATATTAATGCCTAGCAAGGCCGGAGGACACTATGATTATGATATTGATACCATTTTGAGTTTGAAGGATATGATTGTGATATTGAGACCTGGTTCGAGTCCAGAGGATATAATCGTGATATTGATACACGATTTGAGTCCAGAGTATACAATTATGATATTGATACCCCGTACAAGTTTAAAGGATATAATGATGATATAATGATGCTCGGCAAGGCTAGAAAATATGATTATTAATATGCCTATGTGTGCACCTACTGGTTGAATTTGGCTAGCCCTATGATGGTAATTATATATTTATTTTGTGTTCTTGTGTGGTTGGGTTTAATGTTGATATTATAAATGTTAGTTATAGTATTATAATAAGAGAGACTCTATGATGTACATTCTAGATTGAATCGGTATTTGAATCGAGAAGAAGAATTCTAGAGACAAAAGTTAGGTATGGAGTGGCTTAAGAATGGTGAGAGGAATACTAAGTTCTTTAATACTATTTTTAATGGAAGAAGGAGTAGGTTTAAGGTGAATAGAATTCAATATAAGGAAGGGGAACAGATGGAGCAACAAAAAGCTATAGTTGAAGAAACTGTGGATTTTTATAGAAAGCAATTCACTGTACAAGAGGATAATAAGGGTGATTAACAATGAGTAAAATGAAGAATTGCATAAAGTATCATGAATAGAAGAAGTAAAAGCTGCAATAATGGGCCTGAACAAAATTAGTGCTGGTGGACTTGATGGTATAACTTGCACATTCTACCAAAAATCATAGGATATTATAGGTATAGATATTCTTAATATGGTGCGGGCCTTATTTTGTGGTGCAGAGCCATCTAGGTTTGTCATTCATACAAACCTGTCCTCCTTCTTAAGAAGACCATAATTAACACTTTTTTAGATATTAGACCCATATCCCTAACTAATATTGTGAACAAAACTTTCTCAAGGATCATCCATGAGAGGATCAAAACTCTATTTTCAGGGATTATATCTCTTGAACAAGCAGGATTTGTAGAAGGAAAAAGCATAGTAGAGAATGTTTTACTAGTGCAAGAAATCATTATTAAAATTAGAAAAAGAGGTAAACCACCCAATCTTGTTGTTAAATTGGATATGATAAAAGCCTATGACATAGTGGAATGGCTGTTTTTGACCAACTCGATGAGGAAGTTAGGGTTTGGAGAAAGAATTATAGATATGGTTTATGGGTTGATTAGTAATAATTTTTACTCTGTATTATTGAATGGTCAACCTAAAGGTATTTTCACTTCTTTAAGAGGAGTAAGGAAAGGAGATCTACTATCCCTTACTTTATTTATTCTAGCAACTAAAGTTATATCAAGAGCTTTAAACTCTTTGATGACAAAGACTTTAAAATGTTTGGGATGCCAAAGGAAAGTCCTAAAATCAATAATTTATCCTTTGATGATGATATGATCATAATATGTAAGACAGAGGTGAGGACTATGCAATTAATATCAAGAAATTTTGAGAAATATAAGGAAGCATCTGGTCAGAAGTTAAAGAGAAAAGTGTTATTTATTTACATCATAGTGTACCTGGATAAAGTGTTGTGGTAGATGAAATGGTAACTGGATTCCTTATAAAATACTTCCCTTTCACTTAGGATGTCCTAGTTTTTACAAAAAGAAGCAGAAAGCCTACTACTAAAAAAAATGATCCAGAGGATTGATGCTAAACTTCATAATTAGAAAGTAAAAAGCTATCTTATGAAGTAAGAGAAATACAAATTAAGCATGTACCATAGAATATACCGATTCATTGTCAGTTAGTTATGAATCCACCAACAAAAGTGTTGAATCATATCCACAAAATGATGGAACAATTTTTTCAGAGTAGTTACTTAGGCGGAAGAGGCAGACATTGGACCAAATGGAGTAATTTATGCTTGCTAGCAGAAGAAGAAGGTCTTGGTTTTAGATTATTAAATGATGTATCACTGATTTTGTTCTGTAAGATTTGGTGGAATTTCATGACTAAGACTTCAATGTGGAGTGTGTTCATGAGCAACAAACATTGAATAAAGCTATTAGAACCTGGTGGTGTGGAAGAATGGTTTTAATGGATCCAAAGTATGGAAGAAAATGTTACAAGCTAGACCTCATTGAACATCAAATCTGATGGCAAACCAAAATGGGGTATGCTATGCTATAACATGTAAATGGAAAGACTTGGGAGACTTATACATAATAACTAGAGAGGATTTGATTGGGATGAGAACTACCAAAATATTAGAGACCTAACCAGTGATGGAGAATGGCATAAGATTTTAATAAGGGGTATTTTACCCTAAGACCTAGTTGATTATATCTTGATGGAACTTACATTAACCCGCTATTAGGTAAGCTAAACCATAGTTTGGAATGAAAAGTAAGGGGCTAAAGGATGGAAGATAAAAAAATACAAGATACACACAAAATTACAAAACTAACCAGCAAAATATATCATATGATAGAAGAAAACAATTGTTGAAAAGAAGAAAAGTGCAAAGAATATCCCATGACCTAGTAAGGTCAGTACAAGAGCCACTAAATCAAAATAGAGTACTAAACAATATCAAATATATATATATAGTCCCAAAAGATATCATCGACCGACTGAGCTAAATCATAATAAAATTATAATAAAATGGGATAAAGTAAACTAAAGTCACGGATACGAACAATATCTAAAATACTAACCTAAATTGAGATAAGGTGATAAATATGCAAGAATAGATAATTTAAGACAAATACAGTCTAACTATAACCTAACTGGACCTCCATAAGCCTAGAAGATGCAAGAAATAACCCAATCAATCCCTCATAATCCCAATGGATATAAACAAGGAGAAAATGCCAACAATCATAAGTTAAAACATGCCCATAAATGATAACATAACTTGAACTCCCTTCTTACCAGAAATGCCGGACTTGAACCACAACTATGAATAGTATTATCATAATAAAGTACCTTATATAGACATGAATGCCATGCTTGAACCAAAACTAGTAAATTGGTGTACTATGTGGTAAATATGCCATAAATAAACTCAGTATAATAGACCATGAGAAAACAATTATTCAACTGACCTAAATCAAAACTTAATGAATGAGCTAAGTGCCCAAATATTCCTTGGTCATAAATTTCCTTAACATCCAATTAGTATCTAGACTTCCAAGTCATACGACTGAGTTAATAAGGGAATAATAATAACAATCATACAATCTAATTATATAGTTCTAGAAACCAAAATGATACTTTATCAGGGTGGTAAAACTAACTGAAGTTCATGGGATAGTATAAGTCATCCTAAGTCTCACGGTTCGGTCTAAGAGGATGAAAAAGGGAACTTTTAGTTCTACAAGGAACTAATTTAATATGACCTAAGGAAGGGACGACGAAGCTCACTACTAGTCCTAAAAGTCAAAATAAAGGAAAGCATCTACCCTAAAACTAGGCTAAGGCGTTCTACAAGGAACTATTTTAATATTTTGACCTAAGGAAGGGACGACGAAGCTCACTACTAGTCCTAAAAGTAAAAAATAAGGCAAGCATCTACCCTAAAACTAGGCTAAGGCACTAAAATCATATTACAAGGTATTAAATGTCCCAAAATTAACTCTAAAGTATCATTCTAAATATTACTAGGTAAGACGAGTCCAATTCCTACCGAAAAGGCCCCAACTAGTTAACTTTATCCCATGAATTAACAAACTAGAAATCATGTCATAAGTACCTACCCATCGCCAAAATAATACTACACTATTACCCTAATAAAGCTAAATCTATGAAGAAAGTATACCCAACCTACCTGGAGTGCACGGGGCCTACTTGTGGAAACACAAATCAAAATATTCAACAAATCCATCATATCTCAAGGATCACTCACCCCAATATTTAGGTGAAATCTATGCATGGATGGACGCTGAATTAGCCCCGACAATAAACTACGATTTTAAAGTTAATCAGAGAATTAATCAAGAGAATAAATGGCAACATACAAAAATAATGGTGAGAAAATGACCAAAATAATGTCTTCAATTCACTCTCGATACTCAATGATCGTTCTACACACTTTTTTTAGCTCTCTAGGGTTATTAATGGATTTGGGACTTGAAATAAAATAAAGAGAATTGAGTTAAATAGTAATAAATACTGCTAGGGGTCCCATCATCGTGATAGGGGGTATCCCACTATGAACATGACCTTCAACCGCCTTAACTTTCACAAACATGGCTAGTTCATCACAAACACGAAGAGAAAACTTAGACTAGATGGCTGCATGACTCATTCTGAATGTGATGACTCGCAAATGCAATGGCCAATAACTTTAGCCTATGCTAATATAGCCTAGGCATCGCGAATGTGAATGTCATTTTCGGACTACAATAACTGAAGCTTCACCAGCAAACTTGGAAATTTGCCAAGTTTTAACCAAACCCTGAGTTTGTTTTGAGTCTGGACTAATGATGCTGTCAAAATTTCCATCAAAGGTCATTTTGATCAATGTGGGTCCTATATCCTTAGGATTGTTTAAACCAAAATCCACCCAATAGCCCAAAACATATCTGGAAGTCTCAAGACACAAAGCAAGGGACCCCTAGGGAAAATCCATCCTTCAAAGCTAACAAAACCATCAAAAATGGCATCTAAGACTATTTGACTAAAGTTTTGGTCCGATACCTATTTCTTAATAATGAAAGCTACAAAATAGGGAATTGTCTCTAAAAACCAAATGAACTACCTAGTGACCACACTATTTAGTTCCAACAAGTCATAAATGACTTAGTGCAATTGTAGGAAAGCTCTAAACATAAAAAGGCATGAAAAATGATATAATTGACCAAGCAGGTCATTACAATATCCACTACTAAAATATTTTTTATCAGCAAATAAAAAGGATCAAGATGTTCTTGAGGTATCAAAAAAATGGGGATACTAGGCTTGCATCTTACTCTCTATCTCCTAAGTGGCCTTCTCAACTGGATGGTGTCACCATTGATCCTTAACCACTAGAATCTTTATAGAGCAAAACCATTTGACATCCTTGGCTAATATAGAAATTGTCTCTTCTATAAAGAACAACCTTTCATCTAGATAAATGGAGTCCTAATGAAGCATGTAAGAATTATAGATAATGGAGAAGCACAACATAGATACATGAAAAACTTGATGAACAACTGAAAAGTATGGGGGAAAGGCCATCTCATAAGATACCTCTCCAACTGTCTACAGTATCTGGGATAGTCTGATATACTAGGGACTGGTCTTGACCCTCTTCTCGAGCTTCATCACACCCCCATGGGAAATACTTGAAGGAAAACCTAATCAGCAACCCCAACATCAAAGTGTAAAGCTTATAATCTACATTGCTCTTCTACATACTCTGATCTACCCGCAACCTATCCTGAATCACCCACACCCTATCCAAATACTTATAAAATAAGAAGGTACCATAGGCCTAACCTCAAAGCTCTAAAATTAACCAATTAGAGATCGATAACTCCTACCATCTAATTTCTCTAATGGTGCCATCCCAATACTTAAATGGTTGATATTATTATAAGCAAACTCTACCAAGGCTAAATATTTCTCTCACTAACCTCCAAAGTTCATAACACACACGCGGAGGATATCCTTTAAAATTTGAATAATTTACTGCAACTACCTGTTGGTCTTAAGGTGTAAAATAAAGGGTGAGATAAACCTGAGTACCTTACTCCTCCTAAAAGTTCTACAAAATCTAGAAGTAACACTGAACCTTTATCTAAAATAATGGACATGGGGTCACCATGAAGGCGAACTATCTTCCAAATATATATATGGGCAAACCTTTTGGTATTAAAGGAAGTATAAATAGACATGAAATAAGCTGACTTGGTTAACTGATCTACAATGATCCAAATAATATTGGATCTATGAGAAGTGTGAGGAAAACACTCATAAATTCTATAGTAATCCACTCCCACTTCCATTCATAAATGGGTAGTCTCTGAAGCAATCCTCTTGGTCTCTAAAGTAATCTACCTATTGACAATACAAACACCAACTACAAAGTCTGCTAAATCCTTTTTCATGACACTCCACTAGTAATGATATCATAAATCTCTATACATCTTAGTTATTCCAAGTGAATAGAATATCTGGATCTATGAGCCTCCCGTAATATAAACTAAATCAAATCCCAAACCTTAGGAACATAAATGCAACCTTTAAATCTCAAAATGCCTTGTGAATCTAAGGCAAACCTCTTGGACACACCCCTCATCACTTGGTTATTCATTCCACAAAGTCTTTCATCCTTGAATTGACAACCCCAAAAATATTCAAATAAGGTAGATCTTGCCTAAACATTGGCAAAAATCTTTCTTTGGTTTGAAATATCTAGTCTAACCATCAAGATGTCTAAGGACAAAATATCTAAGACAAACGTCTATGTTGAAACTAAAATAAAGGCCAAGCTAACCATACTTACTGCTTTTCAGCTCAAGGCATTCACTACCACATTTTTCTTACCTGGATGGTCTAGGATAGAGATATTATAGTCCTTTAGCAACTCGATCCATCTGCACTGTCTCAAATTTAGTCCACTTTAGGTTATAATATATTAAATACTAGTAGTAGACAATTCACTGGGCTATCATATGAAGATACACAAGTCCACCTGCAAAACTTATTTGAGATATGTGATACATTTATTCCTATGAGTGTGTTTACTGATTATGTGAGGCTGACACTTTTCCCCTTTTCACTCTTAAGGGAAGAAAACAAGTGGTTGAACGCTGAGCTGGTAGCTTCAATCACAACTTAGGATTACAAAGCCTGAAAGTTCCTCGTCCACTTTTTCTATCTGGAAAGACTGTGAGTTATGCACTAAAATGTTGAGCTTCAAGCATACGTCATATGAGAACCCATATAATACTTAGGAGAGATTTAAGTGTCTCCTTCGAGACTATCCATATCACCAACAGTCTAATAAGATACTAGATCACACTTTTGTTGACGCACTATACCATAATACAAAATTTTTGTAAGATTCAGCTGTAGGTGATCAAGCTGTGGAAAATGCATATTATGAGCTATACACCTTGTTGAACTCTATTGCCCAAGGAATTTTGGATTTTCATGGTGATACCTCAAGAAGCTCGGTGAAAAAAGCTATTAGGATGATCAAAGTTGATAGTATAACAGCCTTAGCTGCCAACAGTCTTCTCTAAAAAATTATATGAAAACATAATTTACCAAGTTAGGTGTGCTACAGACTCTCGTACAGGTCAAAGCAGTGCAGCAGACCCCATCATGGTGTGAAATTTGTGGCAACAATGTCCACCCTGCATATATGTGTGGTGCCAATCCAAAATTTGTCAACTTTGTAGGCAATGCATAAAAGTCGAATTATAGTAATGCCTACTATCCAAAATGGCAAACTCAGCCAATGTACCCTTGGGGTAATAACCAACAACAACAGTTTGAATAGAAATAACACAATACACAATCCAGTAACATAGAGGAAACCTGTAAAAAGATTTTGGCCAACCAAGAATAGATGGCTGCTGAAATAAAAAATCAGCAAATTACACTAAAATGTTTGAGCAATAGTTAAGCAAACTAGCTTAGGCACAAAATACCAGGCCTCAAGGTGGTTTGAAAAGAGATAATGAACCTCAGAATCAAGTTATGGAAATCCCCTTAAGGAGTGGTAAAGAGCTGAATGACAGGATTCCAATGACTAATAAAGGGGTAGATGCAGAGTTGGTTCCTTAACCGGTTGTAGACAAAGTTGCTAAAAATTTAGGGAAGTCTGAGTACCCAAAAATAAAAGCTATTGAGATTAATACACCACTACCACTATTTCCACACCAGTTCCATAAAGCAAAGAAGGATGTAAGATTTAAGAAGTTCTCTGACATGTTCAGAGAGCTTTACATTAACCTTCTTTTTCTAATTATTTTATAGGGAATTCCCAAGTATGCCAAGTACTTGAAAGATATGGTAACTAACAATGTTAAGCTGCAGGATATTGAGTCCTAGGTACAGATGGAGAAGTACAACTCTATAGTAATGAAAAAGATACACAAAAAGTATAAGAACCCAAAAAGCTTTACCCTTTCTATACAAATTGGTGACGGTGAAGTGGTGCATTTCTTAAGTTATTTAGGGGCAAGTATAAATCTAATGAATCTATCAATGTTCATAACTCTAGGGTCGGGTGAGCCGAGGCCAACCCAAATAATGATTCAATTGGTGGACAGGACCATAGTTAAGTCAAAGGAATAATTAAGAACGTCCTCATAAGGATTGGTATGTTTGTAATTCCGATTGATTTTGTTATTATGGATTTTAAAGATGATAACAACGTGATGATCATTTTGAGATGTCCATTCTTAGCCATGAGAGGAGCATTGATAGACGTGAGATAGGGCACTCTCACAATGAGATTAGATGATAAAGAGGTGGTTTTTAGAGTTTATAAGCCACTTAATCAATCTTTCCACTTCAAATATTTATATATGATTAAAGTGATAGAAGTAGGTAAGTGTGGGGTGGAATAAATTGAACCACCAAAGAACTCTTTGGACAATCTCATTGAGTTTTCCGAGCCACTATCTAAGCCTAAATTAATGATGATAGGCTGAAATTAAAAAAAGTTGTTGACCTTGAGAGTTCACACTCAAGAGGTAAAACAAGAGTGAGATTATGGCCTTCAATCAGGAGAAAGAAGATGAATGAAACAATTAATTTATGATGTTGGGTCGTGCTGCAACACTAAATTAGGTGCTTCTTGGGAGAGAACCCAAATTAAGCTCAGTTTTATTTTTAGTATTTGAGTTTTTACTTTGTGTAGTTTTTTTTTTTTTGGTTGAGTCATAGGTTGATAGAAAGTTTGAGTACCAAAGACCTATGCTAAGGTCCATATAAAAAGGTTAATTGTGGATTTTTTTGGTCTCTCTTAATGTTTATAGATGCTACTAGCTAGGCCTACAAGCCTTAGGGAGTATTTTTATCTCTAATTTTAAAACTAACTTTGGGAATAAAGTAGATTTTTAAGTGTGGGGTGGGGAAATTCCTATAGTTTCGACTAAAGTGATGTTGTAAGGTCTTGATTCTTAGTTGTTTTCTTCGTTTTATGCTATATGGTCTAGAGTCTTAGTCGTTTTAATACCTTGTGGGTTAGATTTAGATTTTTTAAAAAAATTACAAAAATAATTTCTTTTTTTGTTTTTAGTTGTTAGTCTTAGTAGGGCCAGTTGAGTAGGTGCATACTTCACCTACCCCATGGTTATTTTTTTGGTTCTTTTCACGGGGCACCCCCTGAACCAATATCTTTTTGCTTCTTAGGAGTAAATTTTAAATATTTATGACTAGTACTGAGTAAGATGTTCTTTATGGTATTATGTGTTATTGTATGTTGCAAGTTGTTTTGTATGTAAAGAGCATGTTTATTGTGTGAATTACTGATTTTGAGACACCTTAGCTTTGGTTTGTGATTCTTGTACATTTTTGGCTTAATGATGAGTTTATGTGATTGCCTAGTTAAGAGTCTATGATGATCCTACTTGATTTGAGCATGTTCTATATAATGGTAATGTTTGTATGTATTCCTTATTGCATTTGATGTCTAGAATGTGCCTTGTGTGTGTGCAAAGCGAAATAAAAAGTGTGGGTTTAGGAAATGATATATTAATAGACTCATAGGTAGCCTATTTCCCTTCTTTGTTTGACCTTAATTTTATATAAATCTCCTAAGCTCTTTAAGTGAAAACTTAATGAGTTAAGGATTTTGAAAAATAAAAAGAAAAAAGACGAGAGTGAGATCCTGAGAAGTAGCTATTGGTGTGGTAAATTGATTTGTTGTGATTGGGAGCAGTGTGATGAAAACAATAAAAGCATTCAAAATTGAATACAATGTAAATGGAAAATACTCCCACTGCATTATATTTAAACTAGCTTAGTGAGATGGGGCAAAACAAAAGATGTATGTAGATGACTATGGTGTAAAATAGTTGTTATTAGATAGATCTTAATGTGCATGTGATTTATTAAAGCACTTATGGAAGTTAGTCACTAATTTTAGCCAAATAGTTCCTACCGCCCATTAGCCTACACTACAACCATAAGGACCTATTTGATCTTGAGCCTTAACATTCTGATATTAGTAGAGTACTACACTAAGGAAAAGCCTATGGTTTATCACGTATAACTGATGAATTCTTTGTGAGAGTGAGTTTAATATGATCATTATACCAATTCTTGTTATAATTATATCTATGTGAGTGTATATGGGTAACTCTCTTGTGCCATAATTGCACGTGTTTGATGATAGTTGGGTAAGTTATATTATCTCTTGATTGAGTAATATTAATGAGTTTTCCAACTTGATTAGTCAATTCTTGAGATTAGGATGTTTTGGAGCAGTATTCTTAGAGCTTTCAATTATGTGTATAACATCCTTAATGTAAAAACTTCCATGTTGTGTAGTCATGGTAGTACTATCTTGAGTGTCTTGCTTGTTATAGAAGTATGGAGTTCTGCATGATTATGATGCTTAGAGTAAAGATTTTTTTGAGTACGAACAAGGCTTTAAGTGTGGGGTGATGATCTGAGGTGGATTTATGCACCTCAGTGTTGTTATCCGAGCTTAATTGGTCTTGTTTTGAGGATTTCTCTTGGGCTTAATAAGTAATTCTTTGTATAAATAAGCATATAAGTGTTATTTAATGCAAATGTAATGTCCATAGTGTTTTCATAGTGAATTTGGAGTCAAAATACCAAGTTAAGTATCAAGGGACAAAATCTAGTACTCTAATCTTGAGCTATGGCCATTACTAGTTTGTTGTCTTGAATTTTATGGGTGTTGTGCTCTAATGTGTGGTGTTTAATGTTGTAGTAATCTTAGTGAATGGATAATTATGGTATATATTTTATTTAAAATCTGGAAATCAAGTGTAAACAAACCACAATGCATGGAATCAAAGGACAAAAGAATGGCACAAAGCCTTGCAAAGTTGGGCATTTTTGGAGTGCTTGGCGTTCCACGCTGCCTAGGTGCCATGATATGTCTGTGGAACACCATTAGAAATGTTTGGGATGTAAATTTCCAGTGATCCACCATGATTTTTTGTGTGCCACTCTTCCTACATGGCGCGATATTGGCGTGGCACGCCAATAGGTTGAAATCAGTAATTCATGTCCTACTATATAAAGGACACTTAGTTGTTGTGTTGGACAACTTAGACGACATTGGGACTGTAATGGAGCATGGATAACACTTTTATTGGGGTTTTTATCTCTTAAATTTAGTTTGTTTATGGATTTTAACATGGATTACACTCTTGCAATTCTTGTTATGTCTATAATTGGCTAAATACCTTTTTCTGGGGTTAAGTCCAAAAACATAAATACTATTGTTTGGAATTGATTTTGTTGTTGTTAATTATCATATTTGGTTGTTTATTTTTCCTTGTTATTACTATTTTAAGGATTTACTACCCTTAGAATACATGCTATAACTCTATTGTGAACCCGAAAGGATGAATGATAGAGTAGAACGTGGGATGAATAGAATAGATTTGCAATTTTCATTAACTAATGTTATAATTTGTAGTTAGGATAGGAATATACTTTAGTGCCCTATTTTTTCAAGTACGAGATGAATACAAAAGCATTTAACTTAGTTCTCGCATCCTCGCTCAATGATGTAGTTATGGGGGCTGAGTTAGAGAAATGATTAGAGGTTCAGAAGGCCATTGTCATAGTAACAAACCCATGAACCAAAAAACCGAGATAAGTAACCCAACCAGTGATATTCTGTAACATAGTACGATTGTTCATAGTGCCTTAGCCCTGGGATTTTCCCCATAATAGTTCAACCCTTTACTTTATTGCATTAATTATTTTATGGTAACTTATAACTTACAAACTCTTGTGGTTACATTCTCACTGATAATCTTAATAGTTGAACTAGAATTTTATAGTTTCTTAACACTATTCCCTATGGGATCGATACTTGGATTTCTTAAGGCCACTATATTACTTGGTGAGACCACGTACACTTGCGTGTGCACTTGGGTGTAGCAGTCAACACTTCAGCCATCTTCTTATTTATGTCCAAATCCTTTTTTCTTAGATCTTAGTTTACAAAATATGTGGCTGGAGCCCCCAAGGCCACGTCGGTATCTCTTGTATGCCAACCTCTAATTTTCTTGATAATTGATCTAATAGAGTTTCCACAACACCATAATATTATTTGATAATAGATCCTCCTACTGAATTTTTAGCTACCATTTTATTCAATTGATTTAATGCCCTATAGAATATCTGAAGAAGTATTTTATTTGGGAGCTCATGATTTAGGAATTTCATTATCTTGTTGTTGAATCTTTGCCAAGCCTCATGTAATGGTTTGCCATTAATTTGGCAAAACTTGATGATTTTATCTCTTAGTTGCAACATCCAAAAATGATTAAATTACCAATCTAATAACGCTTCAAGGATCTCATCCCATGAAGTGATAGATCCTATGGGCAAAGATCGTAACTATATGACCATTTCTCTCATCAGTGATAATGGGAAAAGATACAAATGGATTGATTCTAAAGTAATATAGTGATATCAAATGTAAGACATATATCAAAGAAATTCTACAAATGTAGATTGGAATCATCATGGGCTTGACCCCCAAATAATCCTTTCATTTGGAGAAATTGAAGCATCACTCTAGTACTGTGAAACACTCCATTTGCAACCACCGATGGAATATGAATATTACTGACTCGACCTGCATCTATAAGGTGATCCTCATCCTCGAGATTAGAATCATAAGTATCGGTATTACTACCATGTTGGCTCATAGTATTCTGTATACTATTATTCTCCACTGATAAAGAACAAAAAATAAATAATATAAAATAAAAACTACATCTAACCCAAAGTGACTAAAAGCACTACAAGAATGAAACTATGTTTCACTCCCTAACAATGATGCCAAAATTTGATGATGCTCAAATTACACCGTTGAGATATAAACAATCATTATTAATATAGTACAATACAAAGGATAGGCTCGAATCCTCAGGGAGTGAAGACAAGGATTTCAATATTGGATAATGTTAGAAGTCTACTAGGGGTGGAATCGTAATGCATAGTAAACAAACATGAAACTAAAATTGGGATTTTTTGAAGGTTTTCAGATTTCACAATTTTTTTGTCTTAAGAGTACTATTTTGAAGCTAGAAATACTTAAGAGTTTAATAAAGTGTGGATGGAAATTGGGTTTATGCCTTACTCGGGTGGTTAATGTATGGGTATTTGATTATTTGTCCAAATTTATCTAGAAATCATGGGTAGGATAGATCTAAAAGTTTTAGTGTTAATTTGTCAATAAAACATTAAATATCATAAATGGGTCCTTTTGAACACCTCATAAGTGTAGTTATTTTAACAATCTATGGTCATAATTAACATCCTTACATCTAAGAGATGCTATTAAATGAACTAATTCAAGTTATTATTTACTCCAATTCATCACTCATATCCCCTTTGTCAAGGATGATATGGGGTCAAAGGTAATTAAGGTTTCTAACTCGTAAGTATTAATAAAAATGGAATAAATTCAAAACCCATATCAAATAGGTAATTAGGAAGACAAACGAATAAAAATCATAGACTAATCATAACCCATTAAAGCATAACCCCAAGATGAAAAATTAGCTACTTTTTGAGAGAGAAAGTAGAGGTATACATAAATTTTCCTTGAATGAATCCATTGAAAGGATAGATAATACAGTATCCAAGCTTCAATTTCAATAATTCTTTAATTAAAACTACTAATTCTTCACTTGAAAGTCACTCTAATAGTTCTTAACTCAATAAAAGTACAATAATGATGGAAATAAACTGAAAACCCCCATTTGACCCCAAATTCCCATTTGCTTAATATTATGAAGACCTGTTTGAGCAGGTCTAGCACAGATGGGGTGCAGGTTAGGCATATGTCCAATACAGGTGACATTGTTTGAGCCAATCTAGTCACCTGCATATGCATGTGCATTAGGTGCATGCACAGGTGACCTCTCAACACATCCATGTGAAGTTTAATTCTCTTTCTTTTTGTATTTGACCTACCATTAAATTTAATGGGTTGATTATCTTTATTGAAACATCCTGATTTTGGTCCTTAGAAAATTTCTTGGTTTTGAGCTTCTGGTCATCATACGACTTGTGGGTATTTATCCTGTGATAAGGTATGGTTTAGGGGGTCTTGGTTGTATGTTAATCAGTGTGGTTTGGTTAGTTTTTATCCAAGGCATGAATGGACTATACTAGTCATCTATTAGGGTACTAGTGGTATGATGTCAAACCATATGATGCCCTGAGTCTAACCTATAGGAGTCTGTTCTACCTAAGGTATGATTTTAGGGTAATTTTCATATATTTAGGTACGAGATGGCCTTGGTGGTCATTTGTTGGAAAGTGTTGGGGTCCAAGGCATACCTAAGGTATGAGTGGTGGGAACTATTTGTATGGTAGGGTACAGTTGGAGGGGTATGGTCGTACCTTCTTGTGGGAATTTTGTACAGTTTAAGTTAGGGGTATTTTGGAAAATTTCCCTCTTAACCTCTTGAGGCCCCACGACTTAAAACACTCTTTGGACATCACTTACACTGTTATTCTAATCTTAAACACTCTAAACTCTTTCAAATTTCTCTCAAGGCTCTTGGGTCAAAGAATGCTAGGATTCCTTCAAGGTGTTTAATTTGGGGCTTACAAGGGTGTTTTCTCTCTATTTTCTTCATAATCTAAGGCATGTTACTCCACCCTCATTGTTAGTTCAACTAAAGGCATGATTTAATGTATGGTTTTCATGGCATAATTATGGTATGGTTTTGGGTTTTCAAATTTATGCTGGGGATTTTGGTTATAAATGGTTGGCTATGGTTTTCCCATGTCTATAATTTTGTTTTTCATGTTTTTATGGTGGTTTGAACATATGGTTGCATGGTAATGATTAATTGGTACATGGTTTTAGTTTTGGAAACTATATGCCCTTAACATGTTTGATAAATGCCTATGAGAATGATTTTGTTACATTGTTGAACTTTTATTGAAAACTTTGTATGGTATAAAGTGGTAATGGAACCCTAAATTGGTTTTAATAGTTTTAAATAGTTTAAAATGGTTATATGGTAAGGTCTTAGTGGTCATGGTTATGGTTTAATTGAAGGCCTTGCTGGGTACATAGGAATCTTCCGAGCAAACATAATAATAAACTACTTGTGGGGTATATGGGAATCCCACTGGTAAACTTAATGATAATAGGATCTCCGGGTATATAGGAATCCCTTATTTGAAAAGGTTGGCTAAGGACATTTTTTGCAAGCTATAGTCGGTATGACGATACCACTTCCTATAGATTTGGTTAATAATAAATGAACTTGATGGTTTGGTTGTGTGCTAATGGTTTTAATTGTGCAATAATGGCGGGGTGTGATAGCTAACCGTGAAGGTGTAGGCTTCAACACAGGCTTCTCAACCTTGTCTTTTTATTTGTCCTCTTTAATAATGCTCTCTACATCAGTAGAATCATTATCATTTTTGTGATTATCTACAATGGGAATAGGTGGGTCTGTGGTGGTTTTACCACTCCGATAGTAATGGAATGGCAATGAGCATCATCTTTTGGATTTTGAACTATTACTAGGAAGAGTGCTCGGCTGCCTCTGATTCACTGTGGATAACATTTGATCGAATTATTGCCCCAACTATTTGATTGCTGTAACATGTGATTCAAATTTCTGATTTAGCCCTGACAGGTTTGCCTTAATATCCTAAGACAAATTTCTTGACTTTTTGATCCTTTGACTAACTTTGAAAAAGTTCCTTTTTTCTGGATTCTGAATCACGACCCCCAAGTGGAAAATACTTATCATTCTTCTCCTTGTAGTCATATTTCTAATGCCAATCATCATCTCTCTCTACTTATATCTCTGTATCTATCATTACAATAGTTCCCACCTTGATTCCCTTGCCCTTGGGATTGGAAATTAGCCAACCTATGATCAAGATACTTTGCTTCCTCTTCATATTCAATCTCAAAAGATTTTGAATTAGATGCCTAAGTCCCTACTGCATTTACTTTCTCAGCTCCCATTGCTGCAACTTTCTTAGTAAGAAGCCCAATATCTGTTTGAAGTTGAGCAATCACTTGTGTGACCAAGTCATTATTCACACCATAATCACCAGTTGCTCTAATAGCATATGCACCCGCACCACAATCAGTATCTCTAGTATGACATCCTTTATTGGTCACTGAAAGATCATCTAGCATCTCTTGTGCATAATTCCATTGAAGAAGCATAAACGTACCTCCTGAAATAGTGTCTTCCATTACATTCGAACAAAAGTTTAGTGATCTATAGAAGATTTCTAGCAGATTTGACCTTCTGACTCTGTGATTAGGTACCATGCTCAGTTTTTTCTTAAATATAAACCACGCCTCATACAAGGATTCTGCAACTAACTGTGTAAAATTATAAATTTATCTTTCAACTATATCATCCTTGCATGAGGGAAAACCTACTAAGAAACAATTTATGTAACTCATGCCAGAAAGTGATTGAACCTCTCGGAAGTTCCCCCAACTATAGTGATGCTGCTTCAATAAGAGAAAATTGAAACAACGTTAAATTATATGAAGATCCCTATAAAGTTAGCACAATGCAGATTTGCATCATCAGTTGCTACCCTTGAAAACACACCCTTTAAGTTCAACAGCTGGATCATAGCATTAGTAATGTCAAAATTAATATTGGGGGTAGCGGTGGGGGAATGATTTCTCCTATCTAACTTGGATCAACATATCCCATATCCTTGTCATCTTTCATATATGGTTGTAAAGGCTGATATGCAGGGATCATTGGAACTCTACCTCTCTAAACTTAATCACCCACTTGTCTCGGCTTGACAAGTTCTCTATTCTGAGCTCTCTGAGCCTCTTCTGCTAATCTAGCCTCTTAATCTTCTCATCTCTATCGCTTTAGAAGTTGTTGTGTCTGTATATCTGCAATATTCTACAGATCCAATGGATTAAACAGGATTGCAAAATTTGGATCAAGAAGGGGAGGGTTTTGACCCCTAGCAGGAACACCATCATGAACTTGTTCCACTATTCTTTGTGGTGTTTGAAGAATTATTTCTGGCTATAGATCAAATGGGAGTGAGGGATTGCCTTTTCTCCTTGTTTTTGACATACACTAGCATATGCTAAATAAAAAATAGAAAATAAAACCTATAAACTTCATAAAAATCAATCAACAAACACCATCTTCCCTAGCAACGGCACCAAAATTTGATGTCTCCCAAAACTAACCTCCAAAAGAAGTATGTTGTGGTCGTTGAAAATATAAAAACTCAACTAGGTTGGGGTTAAACCCACGAGAAAGATACTGAACAGTTTCTTGACTTGATGTAACCCACGAGCAGTACAGGAAAGTAAATTGGGAGAATTTTTATCTAACACAAGTAGTAACCATAACTTAAGTGCTTTTAAGTTGTAAACAATAGAAGACGAACACTAAGCTTGTGTTCCCCCTGGCTTTTTAACTCAGTATATTTATCATGTTCAACCCACCTATTTTGTTGTTCTGCATGTATAGTATATAAGATATGTATTATCAACTATCTTGTGAACGTAAAGATAAATCTTACCCTTTACCGGTTTAGTCTCAGGGCGTTGCCTTGTTTCTCCTTACTACGACCTCAGTTCACTATTCCTTTTTGAGTTCAAGTGATTAAATAAGATGGTGGGGACTATAAGATAGAGGTAAATCAAAAATTACTTTCCTAATCTTTTTTTCCCATTCAGAAACTCCCTTTTAAGGATGAGTGCAAATACAGTATCTCAAGCTTCTGCAGTATCTCACAGATTAATTATTGTAAAGAAGATTAAGATACATGTATAAACCCCATAATAGATGAATATCACACATTCTCTACCTAGCTAATCTGCCAGGGTTCCTACAACCTTAGTCAAGGTAATTAGCCACTCATGTTCATGCAATAATCCATGATTATCAATGAAGAAGACATGTAATTAATTACATAAATAATATTGAATAAACTCTAAAGTATTGAATTGAATAAAAACCCAAAATCTCAAGAATAATTGTAAAGTATGTAAAAGTATTGTAACAATGTTTAACCTAATAAAAGATATACCCTAGGGTATTTATAGTATCTCAAAATAACCTAGAAATCCTAATAAAAACGAAAAAAGTAAAGTTATGTCGGCACTCAGCACGACTCGATCTTCAATTCATACTGACATCATACGAGTCATACCATGCCTTCTCGTATCCATTTTAGTATCTGATCTCCCAAGGATTCAACTTTCTATTTTTCATACCACTTCATCTTATGAGTCGTACAGGAGTATATAACTTGTGTCTTGTTCGCGTATCCACTTGGGAGTTCTTTTTTTATAAGCCTAGATACTGGTCAATTTATAATTTGACTATAGGAGTCGTACTTAGGCTTTCAACTCATATATTTTTATGACTGTAACTCTTGATTGTATCTTTTGACACTGTTATGCTTATGAGTCCTGTTCACAAACCGTATCCTCAGTATATGACTCGTAAGACTGAGTCATATCCTTACTTCACTTATTATTTTGCTTGGGCTTTTGGTTCTGTTATGCTTTAGAGTCATCACACGATTTGTATAGTGAGTTGACGACTCATTAGGTGACTCGTATCTTGGTCAGAATTTGTCTTTCAAGGTCTTTTTCTTTTATTTTCATCCCAACTCTACTGTAGACCTATTGTTTCCTGAAATAAACACAGAAATATATCATATCCACTAAAATAAACTAAGTATCTGCATAAATTCATGGTTTTAAGAATCAAAAGTGTCATGTTTCCATGACACATTAGATTTCATTTCTTATCCTTAGATCAAAGGATCAAGCTTTCTTGAATTATGCTCTATTACATATAAATGGAACTTAAAAAGTCTAGACTTTCTTGCAAACATAATACTTCTTAAATATTGAAACTTTTACTTCTTTTAATACCACTTACAGCAAAATACCAGGATTAATACCCATATAGAAATCTTTCATCAAAATCCAAATCAATGTAATGAAATTTAAATTACAATATCAAACTTAAAGTTCAAAACATGAATAAATGTAATCTCTATGCATCTTTAGCCTTTAAATCACAATGTAAGTTGTAATTCAATATATGAGAATTTGGGGAATGAACCCCAATGTAAAGCTTGTAATTCAAATTAAAAATCATGTTTTCCGGGCATAAGGACAAAAGATTAATCTTGTTCAAAACTCCACATACCTGGAATTACTTGACTTGTGAAGAGGATTTGAACTTTGAGTTTTGAGAGATGTCTCGGTGAGAGAAACCCTAATCTTTTTGTTCTTGAAGATGAGAGGAGAAAAAAGGTTGTTAATTGGCTGAAAGATTGAGGAAAATATGCCTCTTTTGGGTTATAGGTCATGGGTTGGAAGTTATAATAGTGGAAAAGACCAAAAAACCCCTTGACTAAACTTACAAAAATTGACCTCCAGTCGTCACGAGTTAGTGTTATTACTCATTAGATGAAGGTACGAGTTGGACTAGTAACTCGTAAGCATGGAAGTAGGAAATATAGTATACACGGGTCAACATATGTTTGTATCTTGCAACCCATTATATGTCCGTACGACTTGAATCAACCACTCGTAACTTAGACAGAAACTTACGAAACCTATACTGCTAAACTTATAGTTCACTTTATATGACTCGTAATATGAAATGATGATTTCTAGGGTCAAATTATATCTGCAACAGACTTCAACTACTCCACACTGCCATAGCTATGACTTATAACATACGACTCATAAGGTGTATATATGAGTTAAGGAGATGATGATAAGTTGAACAGTGGCTTTTAGACATGGGGTATTACACCACAATTGCTACTACAATTGCTAAAGTTGCGTACAATTATTGACAAACCTGCGGCTCTCTACAGTTGTGCATATACTATTGATGCTAGGATAAAAATTTGCGACCAACTATGTTATTAAGGAAAATAGAGAGTTTCAATTAGTTTTTCAGGTAAATTAAAATGATTTTTCAGTGTAATATATATATATTTAGTGATATATAAAATATTATTAGAATTTTAATACTAAATTTGGAGGTACTCTCTCCCGCTCAAGTCTATTAATTATAATTTGGGATTGATTATAATTTTTTTAGGGACCAGAGTTTGTACCTTCACAATAAAATACTCTATTAAGGACCAGTATATAGTCTTGGCCTATTATATGTACTTTTAGAGACGAGATTATTAATACATCACTAAATGTTCGTCATAAATAAACCATTTTCTTATAGTGCTAGTAGGTCCAACAAGAGATCCTTTATCTCTTTTAACTCTAGTAGTGCCATATTTTGGATTTGGAGGTATCAGCATGGGCTGCACATCAACTCTTAAATAAACACCATAATCTATTTCTCTTATAGGTGTGGTCTTTTTGAAAATTAAGATTTCTCTAGAAATTCCTAGATAGTAGATATTTTTGTAGTAGACAAGTCTTACTGGTATAAAATGAGTGGTGATTAGTTAGCCATATATGGACTTAGTATTATGTGAGATATTTTTCTTACTATGTGGTTTGTAATACTCACTATATATATATATATATGTATATATATATATATATATATGTATATATATATATATATATATATATATATATATATATATCTAAAAGGCAGTTGTAATGAACTATCTAGACAGAATAGAACTCAAAAACCATCTAGCTTATCCTTTTGTCACTACATTTTTTTGGTAGCAATTTAGAACTACATTTTTATATTGTTTTATCTTGTAACCTTTTTGGTTATTCTTTCCTATCTTTTGACATGGTATCAAAGCTCATTTCTTAAGGGATATGAATCTGATTTTGTTGATTGGCTAATTGTATTTTTGTTTTTTTTGTATCTATTTACTGAAATGTTATGGCACCTGAAAATCAGCGAATAATGGGTCCTCCAATTTTTATTGGAGAGAATTATCTTATTTGGGAAATCAATATGAAGGCTTATTTAAAGGCTCTCAATCTGTGGGATGTTTTTAAAAGAGGAGACCCAGTTGTCCAGACATTGAGAGACAACACAACTCTCAATGAAATTAAAAATTCTGATTAATTGGTGACTAGATCTCTAAGAGCTCTTAGCTACATACATTCTAATCTTTTGGAAGTGATATTTATAAGGATTATGGCTTGTAAAACAACTAAAGTGGCCTGGGATATATTAAAGGAGGAGTTTGAAGGCAGCAACAAAGTAAAGTCTATCAAGGTTTTAACTTTGAAGAGATAGTTTGAGCTCATGAATATCAAAGACTCGGATAGTGTGAAAGAATATTCTTCTAAGTTGATGGATATTTTAATCCATATAAGAATACTTAGTGAAAACATTCCAGATCAAAAATTTGTAAAGAAGATCATGGCAAGCCTTCAGGACAAGTTTGAAAAAAAAATCTCATCTATTAAAGAGTCTTGTGACTTGACAACTCTTTCAATACATGAACTGATCTCTAAATTACAAATCTAAGAGCAACATGTAACTATGAGAAGTGAAGGTATAGTCAATGATGACTTTCAAGTAACACATGAATTCAAGCAACAAAAAGAAGGGAAAAAGACTCTTTAGATCACTCTAAAGATGTGAAATCTAGTGGATACAAAGGTGTCATCTAGGAAAGGAAAATTTCCTCCTTGTGGTATTTGTAAGAAGACAATCACTTTAAGAAGAATTATTGGTATAAGTCAAAGAGGTCTACTATTTAATGTAGATATTGTAAAAAGTATGGAGACACTGAGAAGTATTGTATCCGAAAGCAAACTAAAGGTGGTAAGTCGTCCCAATAAGTAAATTTTGCAAAAGAAAACCAAGTTGAAAAATCAGAGGAGGAGGTATGGCCTCACACACATTTATTGATCAATGTAATTGGTATGTCGATAGTGCATTCACAAGGCACACAAAATTTGATGAAAATCTTTTTGTTAGTTGGACAGATTTGATAGGACCAAAGTGAAGCTTGGAATTGGTGCACTGGTGCAAGCACAAGGTAGAGGATTAGTGAAATTTCCCACAAATGAAGGTATGAGAATCATAAATGATGTTCTTTATATGCTAATATTCACTCAAAACTTATAGAGTTTTTCTTAGTTGCTTCATAATAATTATTCACTTAATGTTAAGTATACATAATGTGTAATTTATGATCCTAAAGGATGTGAAGGGCTAAAATTAGCATGATTGGCAATTCCTTTCTAATTTCATGCTATTCTGTTGAAAGGTGCTATTTTAATGTTTAAATAAGTGATACTTGGGTTTGGCACAAAAGGTTCATTCATTACAACCTTAGTTTATTGGTTTATATGCAATCCAATGGTATGGTTCTTGATGTACCCAAAATTGTCATGTGCTGAGATTTTTGTGAGTCATGGCAATTTGGTAATTAACTAAATGATCCTTTCCTAATGGAAGTCTTTGGAGGGTGAAGGAAAAGCTAGAGTTTTTTCATATAAATATATATGGACCAATGAGGACGACGTCTTTGAGTGGAAATAAATATTGTATTCTCTTTGTAGATGATCTAACTCAAATAACATGGGTTTATTTTCTAATTAGTAAAGTTCAGGTGTTTTCTGTTTTGAATAAATTCAAGGCTATTGTTGAACGAGAGAGTGGATGCCGACTGAAGTATATCAGGTTTGATAATAGAACTGAATGCTCCTCACATTTATTCAAAAATTATTGTAAAGATTTTGATATTCAATAACAATTCACTGTTGCTACACTTTAGAACTGAACAAGGTTTCTGAGAGGAAGAGAAGAACAGTAATAGAGATGGCAAGATAGATAGTAGAAGAATGCTTGAATATTTTTGGGCTGAGTTAGTCAATACCGAAGTCTGTATGCTAAATAGATTACCAGCTAGAGAACTCCAATACATGATACCATTTGAAGCATGAAAGGGTATAAAGTTATCTGTAAGACATTTGAAAGTATTTGGTTTAGTGTGCTATGCGCATGTTCCAGATGCTAGAAGAGTAAAATTGGATAACAAGGCATAACTCTATATTTTGTTGGGTTATAACATAGTTCCAAAAGGGTAAAATGTGTATAATGTTAGTATTAATAAGGTGCTTATCATTAGAGATCTTGTGGACGAGTATAGGTACTATGATTGGGATAGACACATTGCTATAAAGAACCAACACGGAAGTACTTCACTTGTAACTCTAAATCCACAGACAGGTGATACTTCCTCCAGTCCTACTGCTGGAACAAAACACAATTCAGATGTTGAATTAACTTTAGATTCTCCCTTTTTGATGATCTAATCACTAGCTGAAGCTAATGAGCAATGCCATTTTGAACTTGTTGAACCATCTTCCTTTAAAGAAGCAACAACACAGGAAGCTTGAATTTTTGCAATAGATGAGGAGCTTGCCATGATTAAAAAAGATACTTGGGAGCTGGTTGATAGACCAAAATAGAAGAATGTCTTCGGTGTCAAATCGATCTACAAAAAAAAGTTCAATCTAGATGGCTTCATTTTCAAGCAGAAAGCTAAACTTATAGTTAAAGGCTATTCCCAGTACCTCACTGTGGACTTTAGAGATATGTTTTCTCCTATTGCGAGGCATAAGATATTATGATTCCTCGTCGCTTTTGCAGCACAATACTAGTGGAAAATCAACCATTTAGATGCCAAATTTGCAGTTCTAAATGGATTTCTAAGGAAGATATTGATGTGGAACAATCTAAATGTTTTACAGTTGCTGATAAAGAAGACAAGGTGTATACGCTCAAAAAAGCTCTCTACGGTCTCTAACAAGATTCGAGAGCATGGTATAGTAGGTTGGATACTCATTTGCTATCTCAAGGCTTCAACAGAAGCCTAAATGAGCCTACTTTGTACTTCAAAAGGCAAGATGATGGTAAGCTTATCATGATATTCGCTTATGTTGATGATTTGATGATAATGGGTAAAAATTCTCCTACGGTTCAAAATGTTAAAAAATGAAATGTTAAAAGCTTTTGAGATGTTTAATATAGGAGAGATGAAGTTTATCTTGGGAATGATGATCGCTCAATCTTGTGATAGATATTTTTGTCCCAAAAGAGGTATGCCTTGAATCTGTGGAAAAAGATCAAAATTGAAAAGTGAAAACCAGCTACTACTCCATTTTTTATGAATGAAAAGTTAATGAAGGATGACGGAGAAGAGCAGGAAGATTCAAAACTTTTTAGAAGACTTATTGGATGTTTGTTGTATCTAACTGCTACCACACCAGATGTGATATTTTCTTCTTATCATCTCGGTATATGTAAAGCCCCACCACTATGTATTTCGGAGATGGTAAAAGGGTGTTGAGGTACATTAGAAGGACAATCGATTATGAAATTTAGTCTAGAAGTATAGAGGATTAAGCTCTTATTGGCTATTCATATAGTGATTGGGGTGGATGTTTGGACGATTATAAAAGTGTATCTAGTTACTCTTTATAATTTGGTTTAGGCATTTTTGCTTAGAGCAGAAAGAAGCAATATGTCATATCTCAATCTTTAGTGGAAGCAGAGTACATCGCTGCTGTATTTGGCTCAAATCAAGGAGATTGGTTGAGAAAGTTCTTGTTTAAATTAGAACTACTATCAAAATAACAAACAATGATCTATGTGGACAACAAATTAGCCATTGCAATGGTTGAAAATCTAGTGCAGCAAAGAATAACGAAGCATATAAACTTCAGATTTCATGCTTTAAGGGATTTTGAAAAAATAGTGAAGTCAAGCTAATGCATTATAGCAGTAAAGATCAACAAGCCAATGTTTTGACCAAGGATCTTCCCACTAAGAAATTTAAATTTCAAAGGACGTTGAAAGGAGTTTCAATGAAAAATCTTAAGGGGGAGATTTAGGAAATTAAGATATCTCTAGAAACTCCTAGATAGTATATGTTTTTTGTTAGTAGACAAGTGTTTTGGTTTAAAATGTGAGGTGGTTAGTTAGCCACATATGTACTTAGTATTATGTGTAATATTTTGCTTACTATGTGGTATGCAATCCTCACTATATATACATCTAAAAGGTAGTTGTAATGAATTATCTAGAATAGAAATAGAACTCAAAAACCTTCTGCCTTATCCTTCTTTCTCTGCAGTTTTTGGGTAGCAATTTACTACTACATTTTTTATATTGTTTCCTTGTAGCCTTTTCGGTTCTTTATTGCTTTATTTTTACATGGACATCGAAAGTTTAAGTGAAGCATATCCAAAAAATTCTCTCACTAATGGAACTTTTCAAAATTTATTTGAATGATTGCTTATATCCTTTACCTCAAATAAGATACCCCAACCATTTTTTTCTGCCAAGCCATTATCAACAAATGGGTTCATTGGGTATTTATACCAACAACTATTTTCACAATCAATTGAGAATATTAAGGAAAAAATAGCCTATCTATATCTATAGACATCTCAAAGTTGACCACATTAAGTAATATCTGGTTATTTAAGACATCCCTTCTTTTAATTCGAGTCTGGCAAGAATTATGCACATATTATACCAACAAAGATTTATCCCTGAAACTAGCAATGCAAAAAGCTTACCTCAATATCTCAAGATATTTTGGATTTTTAAATCATACAACCATTTTAAATTCTACACCAAAGATTTTTTTTATGTTGACCTTGTGTGATCCTTGGTTCATGCCTACACATCAACATTTTCACTTTTTATAGAAAGCTTAGTTGTCTAAATATAGGTCAAGGTCTTTGGATATGAGGTTACTAATTTGTTTAAGTAATTAGCTAACACTACTACAAGCAACTAAGCTTGAGGAATTATGTGCCTATCGAACTAGAAAAAATCCAGTGTCATTTATTAGTGTGTGGGCATATATATATATGTATAGATTTATAACCTGAATCGATTTCATAACGAATTGGGAGGTTTATGAATTTGACTATTTAGAAAGAAGTAATCAGTAAACCCCTCTGTGAACTTGTTTCACTAAGTCAATGATGTGGCTCACATCTACTTACCTAACTATATAATATCATACATTGGTCTTCTCCTCTTGTTTGAGGGTCATTTTTGTATATAGAATTTTCCTGGAACCACCAAGAGCTCAAACAAAAAACACTTAAGTACCTCCTCTAGATCACCTGAGGAAACCTTGAACTATCAAATTGATATACTTGATGGTCTACTTTCAAGAATTACATACCCATTTCGATCAATCTGAGTCGAGTTAGTTATTTGAGGCCTCTTTTTGTTGTATTTTTTTACTACCCTATCTTTCAAACATGACCCAAAACCGAACCCTATTGTATGGGCATCTCGAGCACAACAAAGATTGGAGATTGAACTGTCGACCCATCCCAAACACCACATCAATCCACAAGTATAAGATGAACTCTAATTATATAACAAAATAGCGGAAATAAGACTAACAATCATCACTTAAGAGGTGTCTAATAAATCCATTAATGCCAACATACTAACAATATACCCAAGTCCATAGTCATCCACAAAACCTTTACAAATCCAATATCTATAGTATATCGAGACCAGCCCTCGACAATAGCCAAAACCAAGTGTAATACAATTATATGACATAAGATAGAAAGACTCTTAAATGTATGCCTTTCTAAGTATGAAAGATCACTACTTCAATGTCAACAGACGATGTTCTCAAACATCTGGTCACTGCACAGGAGGAGAAGAAGAAGCTCCAGCTCCTGTGTCGTATGTGGACACAACTTCCAGAGATTGTTAGAACTACATAGGCATATATGTAGTTTCCTAGATACAATAAGTGCCAAAAAGAGAATGAAGCTAGCATGCATTTCGAAGAATCAAACCATAACATGGAGTGGAGGACTCTAACCTTCCACCCTTATAAGTTAAAGGGATTGAACTTACTGATCATATTAGGCAAGGGACTCTAACCTCAAGCCATATTATTAGGTAAGGGACTCTAATCTCAAGTTATCTTACTAGACAAGGTATTCTAACCTCAAGCACTTTCATTAGGCAAAGGATTTTACACTCAAGCCGTTTCATTGTACAAGTGGACTCTAACCACAAGCCATCTTCTTAAGAAAGTGGACTCTAACCACTAGCCATCACTAGTCAACATTGGGACTCTAACCCTTTGTCCATGCATTCACACCCACTTTGTTCAACATTCAAGGAATGTAACCCATTTAGCCAATTTAAGCCACCAAGGCTACAATTCAATACCATATATTACCACAAGGTATTCATGAAACATTTATCAATCAATCACTTTAATAGGCCAATGCTTTAGTGTCAATCACCATTCAAGTTAACTTGTTCTTATCAAACCCTATAAAACACCATTCATTCTTCATTATCATTTATATACCAAAGTTTAGTTCAATACATAATTCAATCTCATGTTTAGGGACTCTAACTCCTTTTTAACCAATTAATCCACCAAGGTTATCCATTAACTCATTAAATGGACAACAAGTCCTTTTCAAAGTCATTTACCAATCCTTCTAACCCATTAAGCCATTAGCTTAGTTCAAAACATTATTAACATGTGACTAGTTATTTATCTTGGACATTTTCACAAACACCTTGAGGGCATACCTTTACCATGACCAAAATCAAAGTAAAAATCATCAAGATTAGGGTTATTCATGACCTATTTGTTAAGCGACAATCAACAAGCACCCATATGTGCAAACCATCACTAATTCATGTATAAACACAAGTTTAAACAAGAGTAAACAATACTCATCACTATACATCAAAAACCTCAACATTTGGTTTCAAGACCCACTATTAAAATCAAAATAAATGTTTAAAATACATGATATATGAAAAATAACAATGAGGTAAGAGTCACATGCCTTATACAAGATGATTCACTAAATGAACTTGACTCCTTTAGCTTATAGATGAACACCTCTTGAAACCCTATCCTCCAATCTTGTTGAAGAAGTTTAGAGAGTGTTTTAGAATGCTTTTATCATGTCCAAGTGTAGAATGAAGGGCCAACCAATGGTATAAGTCATGGGTCATAAGGGTTTAGGAGTGGGAAAAGTCTAAAATATCCTCAGCTTAAAAGCTGAAAATTAAACCTAGGAGGGTACAACCACCCTACATAAACCGTACCCTAGGGTACTAGTAGTACCCTAACTCATACCCTAGACCTCACCTAGGACCTCCATAATGATCAACATACGACAATACATGACCAAGTCATACCCTAAGTTACGAAAAGTACCCTTGGAGTCGTACCTTGTTCAAAATCATCAAGATCATCCTCAAAACATCATACTACTTGGCAATATACGACTGGTACCCTAACATATGACTAGGGAGAGGCTAAACCATACCTTTGATAGAATGCTATCAACCTAGACTGATCATCATACGAAAGGGTGGGTATTTTTTATACCCTAACATACGCGAGGTATTCTCAAATCGTACCCTACCCAGAATCTCAAACTTAGGAAATTCTCTAAGGTTTCAAAGCCAAGGTGTTTTAATTCTCCCTCACTTGGATCATTCATCCTCAAATGACAGGTAAGGCAAGCACAAGCACAAGTTAACATATCATAGCACATCAAGCTAACCTTAAAACAAGTTAAAAACAAAACATACAATAAGTATAAGACACATGCCCTAATTATTATCACTCAACTATTCATTCAATTGACTTTGGGACTCAAAACCATGTCTATCAAACCACTTGCTCAATTCAAAGTTTAGGGACTTAAACCCATTGCTTATCAAAGACATAAATCAAGGTAATAATATTAACACATACCTCAAGCATGAGTTTTTGAAATGGAGAACAAATGTGGATACTTGGACTTCATGTACTCTTCCGTCTCCCAAGTAGCTTCCTCATATTTTTGGTTCCTCTATAGAACCTTCACCAAATCTATGGTTTTTGTTCGCAACCAGCAAACATGTTGATCCAAGATCCTCATAGGGACCTCCTCATAGGAAAAAGAGTTCAAAATACCAACATCCTCCAAATAAACAACCAACGAAGGATCACCCATACATTTTTGAAACATGGACACATGGAATACCAGATGTATGGAGCTCAATCTAGAGAGCAACTCCAACTCATAAGAAACATAACCAACCCTCTTCAAAATTAACTAAGGAACAACATTGGGACTAAGCTTGCCCTATGTTCCTAACCGCATCACACCCTTCATGGGAGATACCTTCAAGAATACCCAACTGCCAATATTAAACTTCAAATCCCTATGCCTTACATCTGCATAGGATTTTTTGCAACTTTGAGCAGCTTTCAACCTATCACGAAACACCTTTACTTTCTCCAAGGATTGGTGAACCAAATCCGTGATAAACAACCTACCCTCAAACACTTATACCACCCAATAGGAGAATGACACCTCCTACCATACAATGCCTAAAAAAAAGCCATACCAATGCTAGAGTGGTAACTATTGTCATTGGCAAATTCAATCAAAGGCAAATATTCATACCAATTACCAACATAATCAATGACAAAAGAACGTAACAAATCTCTCAATGTCTAAATGGTCCTCTCTGCTTGTCCATCTATCTACGGATGGAAAGCAGTAATTAGGCACACCTTAGTTCCCAAACCTTTCTTAAATGACTTCCAAAAGTGAGATGAGAATGGAATACCATGATCCGAAATGATAGAAATTAAAGCACCATGTAACTTCATGATTTTTGCAAGATAAAACTTAGCATAGTCCTCCACCAAAAAACTAGTCCTTACCAGCAAAAAGTGAGTAGACTTGGTCATTCTATCCATAATAACCCAAATAGAATGACACTGATTTCGAGACCAGGTAAAACTGGTGATGAAATCCATATTAATCACTTCCCACTTCTATTCGTGCAACTCTGTGACTTGATGTAAACCACCGGGCCTCAAGTGCTCAACTTTCACTTGTTGAAACACCATACACTCTGCCACAAAGCTAGCCACATCTTATTTCATATTATTTCACCAATAAAACTCCTTAAGATTATGATACATCTTTGTAGAATTAGGATGAATAGCATACAGAGATCATGATACATCTTTCTAGAATTGGGATGAATAAGATATTGGGATCCACGAGCCTCGACCATGATCCTATCCTTAAAGCTATCGACATTAGGAATGCATAGCCTACCTTGGTACCTCAAGGTACCAACACCACCAATCTAAGAATCTATAACCTTTTGTTGGCCCACACTACTTTTAATCATCATCAAATCAGGATCAAACATTTGTTTTTTGACTATCTCCATAATAAGAGACGACTGAGATACCTAATGCATAAATACACCACCATTCTCAAAGTCTATGAGACGAACTCCAAGATTAGCCAAATGATGAATGTCTTGCACGAACTCTTATTTGTCCTCATCCACATAAGCTAAACTTCCATAGATAATCGGCTAAGAGCATTAACAACTACATGAACTTTATCTGGATGGTAATGGAGACTCATATCGTAGTCTTTTAGCAAATCAAACCATCTTTTTTGTCCAAGATTTAACTCTTTTAAAGAAAACACATACTGAAGGCTCTTATGATTGGAAAAGATATCAACATAAACCCATAGAGATAGTGTCGCAAAATCTTCAATGTAAACACCACGGAAAACAACTCTAAATCATGAGTAAGGTAGTTCTTCTCATGAATTTTCAATTGCCTAGAAGCGTAGGCTACCACCCTACCATACTGCATCAATACACAACCAAGCCCAATACTAGAAGCATAACAATATACAACAAAACCATCATTACCCTCGGGCAAGGTCAAAATCAAAGTAAAAGACAATTTATCTTTTAACTTCTCAATACTATCCCCACACGCATCCGACCATAAGAACTTGACCTTTTTATGGGTCAACTAGTCAATGAAGCAGCTATCGTCAGAAATTTTTTTACAAATCTCCTATAAAAACTAACTAAACCCAAGAAGCTCCGAATATTGGTTGGAATCATAGGTCTAGGCCATTTATTAACTGCCACAACATTTTGTGGATCCACCATGGTTCCTTCACTAGAGATAACATGACCAAGAAAAGTCATAGTATTTAAGAAAAACTCACACTTAGAGAACTTGGCATACAAATGATGATCCTTCAAGGTTTGCATCATAGAACAGAGGTGATCGACATGATCCACCTCACTCTTGGAATACACCAAGATGTCATCAATTAAAATAATGACAAACAAATCTAAGAATGGATGGAAGACTCTATTCATCAAGTCCATTAATGTCGCCAGGGTATTGGTCATCCCAAAACATATAACTAGGAACTCATAGTGACCATACTAGGTCCTGAAAGCAGTCTTAGGAATATCCACTTCCCTAATCTTAAGTTGATGATAACCCAACCTTAGATCAATCTTAGATTAACACTTCGAACCTTGAAAATAATTAAATAAATCATCGATCCTAGGAAGAGGATACTTATTCTTTATTACCACCTTGTTAAACTGATGATTCAATGCACATCCGAAGGGAACCATCCTTCTTATGCATAAACAACATGGTATCACCCCAAGGAGACATACTAGAAAGAATAAAACTTTTATCTAAGAGATCCTTCAATAGCTCCTTAAGCTCCTTCAACTCAATCTGAGTCATTCTATATGGAGGCACGGAGATAGGATGAGTATCCGAAATAAGATCAATCCCAAAATCAATTTCCCTATCGAGAGAAATATCGAGAAGGTCATTATGTAAAACCTTTGGAAACTCATTTACCTTGGGAATATATTTAAAAGAAGGACCCTCTGAGTTAGAATCTTAAACTTTAACCAAATGACACAAATACCCTTTAGTAATCAGTTTTTGAGCTCTATGATGTGAGATGAACCTCCCTTAGGCACTAAAGAACCTCCTTACTATACAATGATAGACTCATTAGGGAATTTAAACATGACCTTATGGGTCTAATCTAAGGAAGCATAGCACGAATATAACCAATCCACCCCCAGAATATCATTAAAATCGACCATATCCAACTCTATCAAGTCTACCAAAGTTTCTTTACTACCAATATTTACCAGACACCCCCTATAGACTCTTTTAACAACCACAGAGTCTCCTATCAGGGTAGAAATAGAAAAGGAACCGACAGACACTCATAACCAAAACCAAAATACAAAGCCACAAATAAGGTTATATAAGAGAGTGAAGACCCTGTATATAAGATAGAGAGGATCCTAGATAAAGGAAAAATACACATCATAACAAAAAAGTATCAACATATTCGTAATAATATCTGGAGATGCCTTAAACTCCTGGTGAGTAGCAAGTACATACAAGCAATTGCGCCCAGTATTGGTACCAAAAATAAAAGCAGAAGCAGAAGAAACACCCTTCGGTGCAGAAGAAGATGATGTAGAAATAAGGGACCTATTGTCCCAATAATCCACTAGAGCGAGGCACTATCACTACATGTGCCCGATCTGACCATTTCTAAAATATTTATTCCTCCCTTTCTCACACTGTCCATAATAATGTTGACTGTAGAATCTACTAGGAGGGTAGAAGGGAGCCAATTGAGCCAAGATTAGGCGCACTATGCTCAAAGCCCACAATAAAATTAAAACCAATAATCACCTGATGACTTTGGGTAAGGAGCACTAGCCAAGGAGAACAAACTGGAACTCCCCACTTCTTTCTTGGCAGTTACTACCATCTCTACCACTTGGCTTAGAAGGCCTAAATTTCTTTCCTTGCCTTTCACTAACATCAACCTATTTCTTTTTCTCTTCCTCCATTTGTTGCATATATACCACCAATCTATAGATATCCATATCCTTGATCAGCAAAGCAGCCTTGCTCTCAAGGATCAACTCATAAGATAGTCCCAGATCAAATTTATACATTTTAGCCCTCATGTTAAAAACTATCTTTGGAGCATACCGAGATAATTAATGAAACTTCAAGGCATACCCTAGGACTTACATCTTTCCTTGCCTCAAATTAACAAACTCTTCCGCCTTTGCTTCTCTCAACTCTTGAGGAAAGAAGCTGTCTACAAATACATTAGTCAAATTCTCCCATAAATATGACTCATAAATATCACCCCTTGCCTGATCCCATTCCTCGTACCATTGCTACGCCACATCCTTCAACTGATAGGTCACAAACTCTACCCCTTCCACATTAGAAGCACACATAACTCTAAAAGATTTTTTCTATCTTATTCAAAAGGCCCTACAAATCTTTCTCCACCATAACACTGGTAAAGGTCGGAGGGCTTAAACTCATAAATTGTCCAACCCTTGTGGCCTCAGAAGATGGAGTAATGAAGCACCCCGCTCAACATAAGATGGCACCAACAGAGTAATCATATAAATTTAACTGATAAAACTCAACATTCATCATGTTAGCTTGAGAAACTAGGGGATGACTAGAAGGAACTAGTGTAACTCTAGGAAAATTAGGAATCAGACCCCTAGATCGAGTTTGGACTCCACAAGTAGAGTATGTCCCATCAACATTGCCCAAGTTGGGATAGAAGGGTTTGTTGGAACTTTAAATCTTCTTGGAGGTATGTCTAAAAGACAAGAAAATAAATATCAGAAGGATCCAAGACCTTAAACTCTATATCTTAAAATAAGACAACAAGAAGGTGAAGCATTCCTAAAATTCTCAAATCCTCTCTATTATAAGTATGGCGCACTACAAACCCATAAAAGAGACACTACTTGAAACAACATTGTGGATGTCCAACTGACCATGAACCTAGGCTTTGATATAAAATTGGTATGAACCAAAAGTAATCCCTATTATATGGGTATCTCAATCCCAACAAGAATCGAAGATCACCCCATTTAACTATCCCAACCACCATATCAATCCATAAGAATTGGATGAACTCCAATCATACAATAAAAATGTGGAATAAGACTAACAATCATTACTTATGAAGTGTCTAACCAATCCATTAATGCCAATATGATAACAATACACCCAAGTCCACAGTCATCCATAAAACTCAAAAATCTGATGTCTATAATTTGTCAAGATAAGCCCCGGCAAAAGCCAAAACCAAGTCGAATACAAGTCTATGACCTAATATAGAAAGACCCTGAAATGTTTGCCTTTGAAAGGATGTAAGTTCACCACTTCAAAGTCAACACACGAACCTTTCGAACACCTGGTCACTGCGTAGGAAGAGAAGAAAAAGCTTTGACACCTGTGTTGCATGGGGACACAATGTCTGAAGATGGTTAATGGTTGGAGAGCTAGCATGTACCTCAAGGATAATGATAAAATAGTGTCATCATTCAAAATCCAATCAAACCATCATATGCAACTACATTTATATACATAGTCATATATGTAGATATATAGAAAAAATAAGTACCAAAAAGAGAACAAAGCTTAGCATGCATTTTGAAGCATCTAATCATGATACATGGAGTGGAGCACTCTAACCTTCCACAAGTTAGAGGTATTGAAATTTACCATCATGATAGTCAATGGACTTTAACCTCAAGCCATCTTATTAGGCAAGATACTCTGACCTTATGCTATTTTATTAGGAAAGGAACTCTAACCTTAAGTCGTTTCATTAGACAAGTGGACTCTAACCACAAGCCATCTTCTTAAGAAAGTGAACTCTAACCACTAGACAACGCATCCATTACTAGTCGACATTGGGGGTCTAATCTTTTATCCATGCATTCAAATCTACTTAGTTCAACATTCAAGGATAGTAACCTATTTAGCCAATTCAATCCATCAAGGCTATAATTCAACACAATATATGACCATAAAGTCTTCATGAACCATTTATCAATCAATCACTTTAATAGGCCAATGCCTTAGTTTAAATCAGTATTCGAGTCACTTTGTTATCATCGAGACCTATACAATATCATTCATTCTTCATTAGCATTCATATACCAAACTATAGTTCAAACCATAATTAAATCTTGTGATTAGCGACTTTAACCCCTTTTAACCAATTAATCCATAAAGGTTATCAATTAACTCATTACATGGCCAACAGGCCTTTACAAAGTTATTTACCAATCCTTCTTATTCAATAAGACATTACCTTAGTTCAAAACACTATTAATATGTGACTAGTGATTTCTCTTAGATATTTTCACAAACATCTTGAGAAAATACCTTTACCATGACCAAAATCAAACTAAAAATCATCAAGCTTAGGGTTATTCATGACCCATTTGTCAAACCACAATCAACAAGCACTCAAATATGGAAACCATCACCAATTCATGTATAAACAAGAGTAAACGATACTCATCATTATGCATCAAAACCCTCAATATTTGGTTTCAAAACCCACCATTCAAGAATCAAAATCAATTTTTAAAATACATGATATTTGAGAAATAACAATGAGGTAAGAGTCATATGCCTTATACAAGAAGATTCATGGAATGAACTTGATCCCTTAAGCTTATAGATAAACACCTATTGAAACCCTAGCCTCCAATATTATAGAAGAAGTTTAGAGAGTGCTTTGGAATGTTTTTATCTTCTCCAAGTGAATATTTAAGGGCCAAACAATGTTATACATCATGGTTCATAAGTCTTTTGGGGTGGTAAAAGTCTAAAATGTCCTCAGCTTTAAAGCTAAAAATTGAACCTAGAAGGGTACAACCACCCTTCATGGACCATATCCAAGGGTATAAGTAGTACCTTAACTCATACCCTAGAACTCACCTAAGAAACCCATACTGACCAACATACAACTATATAGGACCAAGTCATACCCTAAGGTACGATAAGTACCCTTAGAGTCGTACCTTGGTCGGAATCATAAAGATCATCCTCAAAACATCATACAAATTGGAAACATATGAATGGTACCCTAACATACATCTACAAAGAGGCCATACCATACCTTGGACAAAATGTTATCAACCTAAATTGGTCATCATATGAGAGCCTGGGTACAAGTCATACCCTAGCATACGAGAGGTATGCTCAAACTGTACCTTACATGGAATATTAAACTTAGGAAATTCTTTAAGGGTTCAAAGCTAAGGTGTTTGACTTTCCCTATAATTATTTGGTTTACAAGCTCTTAATTTCCATTCACAATGATGTAACTGTGGAAAGAATAAAAATATATTTTGGTGTAATGACCCTCACAGATGTAATGACCCTCACAGTCATTACCCTTATTTTTTTATATTTTTGGCATCTAGAGATTAGCTATAACTACCTTATGTTTTTTATAACTTGCTTGGATAGATAGTTCGAGTAATGACCTATCAGGTCATTTTCTTTATTTCCGCTTATTTTTTCCTTTAGATTTTTTTCATAGCCACCCCAAGTTATTTATGACCTACTAGGATTGACAGTTCAGTTACCGGGCAGTTCATTTGGCATTTAGAGCCATTTCCCTGTTTTAAAGTCTTCACTTATTCTAAATAGCCACCGGCCAAAAACTTCAGCAAAACAATCTCATATATAAATTTAGACTATTATTGTAGCACCAGAATATCGATTTTAGGCTAGGCAAATCTTTGGTTTGGGTCCTGAGACACCCAAGCTCATTTTGACCTATTTGTCAAAAAGTTAAGAAAATGAAATATGGGTGTAACCCATATTTTATTGAAATAGCCTCAAATGGAAAATTTGATTGCACCATTGAGTCTGAAATATCCAATTTGGTATGGTTATATAGTTTGTTTACATATACAGGAATCCAAAAAAAATTTGAGCATAAGGTCGAGCCTATTTTAGACTTAGAAAATCTGGTTCATTAGAAAATCTGGTGCCACCACGAATACGGTATCTATATCACGATCATGACAAGTTTTATTAGCTCAACTATTGCAATTGTATGACCCTGGTATTGATCGTGGTTTGCATATATAGGCCCAATATGTTGCGATTGTGACAGCTCTGTTGCGATAGCAACACCCGGATACTTGGACTGAGTATAAAAGGACCTCTTTCCATTATTTTGGCCATTCTTTATCACTTTCTTGAGATCTAAAAGCCCTAAATAGTGTGAGAACTTAAAATAAAGCTAGAGTAATATTTATATTGCAATTATCTTCCTATTTGAGGTAAGAATTCACCTTTTTCTTGGTAATATTTCTTAATTTATTTTTCAAAACTCTAAAACCTTTAGTGCTTGATTTGAGCCCCAATTTTTCTTGGTTTTTACCCATTTTTAGGATAATAATTCATTAATCATGTGAAAATATGAGTTGGTTTGGAAAATTCAATTTTTGTAAGTAAGACCCACATGAGGTATTGACATAATTTTTGGATCCAAAGCACAATGGTGCTATATGGGTATTGTTATTATCATATTGATGAGTAGAATTTATTTATGATAGCTTGTCATCTTGAAGAGGCTTTATGGAAGGGAAAAGCAGTGGTTTAGTGGTTCGTTGAGCTTTCTTTAGCGTCGAGGTAGACTAGGTTTATCTCTTGTTAGATTGAGCTTTTATAGTACTCTTTCGATATTGTGTTAGATTTAGGATGGGTTTTAGGTGTTGAATTTATGAAATTCAAGGCTTGGGTTAGTTAGACCATTTAGGCCATATTAAAACCGTAGAGTTGAACACTTCGCTTATTTCCTTATGCTTTAGGTCAATTGGACTTCATTTCTCATGTTTAGCATAGGAATGCCTTAGATAACTATGGAGTAAAAAAGCTTTAGTCACTCATACTTAGGGTAATATTGGCCTTAGTTGTTACACTAATAAAGGTTGCCTTAGTTTCCATTAGACTTAGTTAATGTGTTTGGAAGAGATCTCTACCTTAGGACTAATTTTGGCTTGTTTATCATCTAAAAGTGTATTTAGATACCTTAATCCTAGTTTGAGTAGAATTTTCCTAAAATGGAACTTAAGGATAATGAGTGGACTCTTGACCTACTTTAGAATATGACATATGTTGGTTTTTGTAAATTTTTATGCTTACTAGACGCTTTGTAATGTGTATGGAGGCAATATGGAGAAATCTTGATACTTGATAGTTATGTTGGTTAATGTGACGGTTGACGCCTATTTATTATGCTATTATTTATACATGTCGATGATAATACTTAGGATGTTTATATATATATATATATATATATATATATAAACATCTTAAGTTTGAGTCTAGAAGATGATTATGTTATTGATTATAGATACCCAGTTTGAGTCCAGAGGATGATTACTAAACCATTGAATATTTACCAATTCAAGTCCAACTATTGATTATTTATCGCTTCAAGTTCGGCTATTGATTATTTACCGTTCTAAGTTTGGCTATTGAACATATTTACTAGTTCGAGTCTAGATATGCATACTATGCCATAATGGTATACTTCTTACGATTAACGACATCAAGGTATGAGATTGAAAGTACCAATTTGACTAAGTTGGAAAATGAGGAATTGGATATAATGTGGCACAACATAAGGGGATCTAGTGGTAAAATGACTAGTTAACAAGAGATGGTTAGCTTATAAATTATGACTTGTTAGTATTGATGACTAGCTGATAATTAAATTAGCGATAAGAGATGGATAGTTGATTAAAAAACTAGTGTATAAACGATGATAAGGTTTTGTGTTGCTAAATTGTTAAATGTTAGTAAATGACCAATTAATGATAATTGTGGGATGATGGTTAAATAATGGTGAAGGTTTGTTATAACGTTGGTTGATTGAATTAATCTATCCTGAGTATACTCTCCAAGAGTATGGGAGTCTGTGATAAGTTATTTACTTTTCTGCACCAGTTGGCATATGGGAGCTAATTTTGTAGTTATGTTTGCTTATGTTGATGAGTTATGATATTATTATTCTGCATTATTTACTTATTATGCAAGGTGATATTGGCATGTTTCGATGCGTTATGTTATACTATTATTCCGATGTAATTACTTATTATGTACAACAATGTTGGAGATGATTTAGGTTCATTTTTGTACCTTGACTTACTTTTATTTTCTTGCATTTTATCATACTTATATATTATTATTTAGCTCAGTCGGCCAAAGATGCCTACTGAGTACCCATTGTTTTGGTACTCATACTATACTTCTATACCTTTTTGGTAAAGATCCGAGTACTACATATTGTTATTAATTATTGTTAGTGTTGTATTGATATTTCTAGATATAGGGTGAACTTATGGAGTTTGAGTCGCCTATTTCCCTCTATCTTTTATGTTCAGTCTTTTGTTATTGAGCAGATGTTGTTGACTATTCTAAGTCTTTAAGTTATAATACTATTAAATGCTCTTTTACTAGCTCTATCAGGTCGTGGGATAGTATCTTGTATTGACTATTTTTATCTATGTCGAATGCTTTCATTGTATATAAATTATGTTATTGAAATTCACCTATGTTCGGCATTTCTTACCGAATTAACCCATTGTGTTAGCTCCGAGTTAGGGTTTGGCTTACTTACTGATATAATTTAGTAGGTGCCATCATGACTCATAAATTAGGTTGTGATAAATTGGTATCAGAGAATAGGCTACACCTGTATTTTTGGTACAACAACAAGTGTTTAGTAGTATCCCATGGATCGGAATGATAATGTCTATTTCCTATCTTCGAGAGGCTATGGGACTATCTTAAGTGTCTATCACTTCCTTTACTTACTTCATGCTTAAGATTCTTAGTTGGTTTGTAGAGTATTCCCTTAACTTCTTTCTTTTACAGATGGCCAGGACACTTTCTACCGCTATATAAGATGAGGGTCATGAGATCAAACCTTGGGTTTCTACACCTATTTATGGATGACCTAGAGGTCGTGGATAGCCGTAAGATGTATCCCTATCTAGGGGCTAGGATAGGCTCCCTTTTTGGAGCATTATATTCTTACACCCTAGCCAGCGATGGGCCAGGGACCAACCTAGGCTCTACAAATTTTATTTATTCTTTAGTTCTTATAGACATATTGTTTCAGCTTTTGGGGATAATTAGTGGTGTGCCATCTTATAGTGCACAGTCTACTAATCAAATTGGAATAGAGGTAGGGCCGTAACCTGTAGCTACGACTCTTAGATTTGAGGGTGCTCCTACACCGGTAGTTGCTCAGCCATAGGTTACTCAGCATACAATGTCTTCTAAGGAGTAGAAGATGTTGGGTATATTATTTAGGTTGGCTCTACTTAGGTGTTCTAGTTTTCCGATCGAGGATTTATATGTGTTTATGATTACCTGTAAGGATAGGCCCCATAATTTAGGCCTTGTAGAGACTCGTGGTGTGGATGACATTACATTTCTGTTGGATTTAGTTGATCGACATTAATGGAGAGGTTATATGGATTGTAGACCAGGTGGATCTTCTCCTTTGTCTTGGACTCAGTTCTCTAAGATATTCTTAGAGAAGTACATACCTCGCAGCCGTAGATGTGGTTTAATAGACCAATTCTCTAGATTAGAGCAGGGCTCTCTAGCATTTTTAGAGTATGAGACTCATTTACATGAGTTGGCTAGGCATGCAACTTTTATTCTGGATACTTAGTAAAAGAAAGTTTGTTGCTTTGTTAGAGGGTTAAAACTTCCCATTCATATGTCTACTTGAAGTTTGGTTGCTATGAGTAAGTCTTTTCCTGAGGTTTTGGATCACGCTTGGGTGATAGAGGAAATACACTATGAGGCCTAATGGGGAAATAATAAGAGGCCTAGATAACAGGACAGTTTCAATGGGAGCGGTAATAGTTCCCAATTCAGGGGTAGTAGTTCTCATGGTGGGTATTGTCCGCATCCATCCAATCAAACATAGAGTTAGCCTAGTCCACCTGTTCAGGCAGTGCCTCAGATCACTGACAGAGGTTATTCTAGTATGAGAGACCACCCTAGTTAGGGTGTCGGTCCGTCTTTAAGGGTTTCATCTTTTGGTAATTCTAGTTGTGGTGGTTATTCTAGTACAGTCGGTTTTATTGGTCCTTGTTTAGCTCAGGGAACCTATTATTATTGTGGATCTTTTGGTTATTATTCTTGACAATGTCCTAGTCGTAGGGCAATTTTGGTTTTGGCGTAGGGTGCGTCCCTCAGCTAGAGGTGATTCTCATGGTCGCCGGGGTGGTCCCAATTACTCGAAGAGTGTCATGATCTGAGCCGAGGCCCAGGCCACGATGGGCATCCCCAGCCACAAATCCCTGAGAGACCCCATAACATGCTATCATGAACATAATCCATAGATAAATCAAGTGCACAAGATATAATAAAATTCAAGGGAATTTATAATACAAATTGTGTCTACAAAATATGATAATACAATACTCAACTTCCATCTACGAAGCCTCTATTGAACACTAACTGTCTAGGCAGGACAAGGCTCCTGGCTGGACTAAAAACTGAAATAGACAAACATATGAATAATCAAGCCTATCGGAAGATGGATGGCTCACCAACTATATCATTATCCCATATGATCAACTGATGTGATGGACCCCAGGAATAAAATTCAAAACCTATAGATAGAGGGTCAATACTCAAAAGTATTGGTATGTAGAACAATCCAAAACAACATATTATTTTATAGAAACATAAGTGAGAACATTTCATAAAACATTTAACATAAGATAAGTGCAAGCACATGGGCATAGTTTGATGAGTTTCAAAACATCTTCTTGAAATCAAGGCTCACTCTTTATTTTACTTTTGAGCTAGATGGTACACCCTACATTTCTACAATTCCACGGGCTATATGGAATTCGCCCTTGACTCAACGGCCAAGCCCCCAATCCATATTTGCTGCAAATATTGGAGTTCATAAAATTGGTAATACTCCCCATGTGAGTATACTGTAAGATTCCCCCATGTGAGATGTCCTAATTACTATCCTATGTAGGATAACATATCATAAGTCCCATATCGGCAAAACACGATTTTGGGCTATGAGTTATTTGAACTCAAGCCTTCTTTGGGTAACCAACTAGCTCTCTTTAAGCACTGTTTTAGTCCTTTAAATCCATTCTTCATACTTTTAAAACATCCAATAATTATTCTATTACGAGTATATCATCACCGGGTATCGTCATACCCAGACTTGCAAGTTGAATCATATCATAGCGTATTCTAAGTTTTTTCATTAAAAAACATATAAATGACCACCCAAAAAGTTTAAAGATTACGAGATAGTTCTCATTTTAAAAGCACATGAAACCTTATGTAAACACGCTCTCTTTTCAAGACTTACACATGCAGTGGTCAATTCAATCATTTAATTCATGCATTATCTCCTTTAGGACACAAGAGCCTTTAGAACAAGAATAGCCTCCTTAAAAACATATGAAATAACAAAGTTTAATTTATCAAGAGGAATTTAAGACTAGAGAAAACATCATCATTCATAAGTAACCCCAACACTTAGTTATACATAAATCTCACAATCAGAAAGGGGCTTAAAATTCATGCTCTCAAATCCAATTCACAATTTATAACATTCAAAGACCATAAATTTCATCATGGAGAAGGTAATTTCATAAGTCACATTCATAAATTACTTTTAGAACCCAAGTCATGTATGCACAAGATTGTAGATCAAGTTTATGGAAAAAAACCATGATATTTGTGTACTTTCATCAAATTAGATTCATGATGCATGCTCTTAAAACAATTTGTCAAACTCATTACATATACATACATATATAACTTTAAAGATTGTTACAATCATAAAACCTATACCCATGAGATTTATGATAGCCCCACATATTTTTTTGATGAAAAATAATTTGAATTGGCTTGAAATCTAGCCTAGAAAGTATGAGCCTTGGAAGAAACCCTAATCTTTCTTTCTATTGAGGGTGGAGAGGAGAAGGAGAGATGAGAAACTGACATAATTATGGGAAAATAACATTTAAACCATGTTTTAAGTCATGGTGTAGGGTTTTAGGATGAGAAAAGACTAAAATACCCCTAAAGAAACCAACAACAATTCAGGATTTTCCTTGGTTGATGAGTTGTTAACTTGGTGAAATCCCGTCACCCTAGTCTTTAATTAAAGATGGAATTTGCTCTTTTTTTATTAAGGGTGATGACTAGGGCTGACGTCTCGTCACCCAGTTGATGGCTCGTCAACTTAGTCGTCACCTAGTTGATAACTTATCAACTTCATTGTCACTTTTTGATAGTCAGACACTCTATAGTAAAATGAGCATAACTTCCTACTTTAATGTTAGATAAAGGTGAAACCAGTTAAGTTGAAAAAAGGACTCAAAATATGTTGTTTCTGTATATAGTACACCACGTAACTAATTATATACTAGGAGTAATGGCCATTGAAACATTCACAAGAACTTGATCGATAGAAACGTTCTCAACTCGCCTTTGAGTTAGGATATTTTTTATGACCTCAATTTATATTCAAGGGTATTCCAACATTATAGAATTAGTGATCACACAAATATTAACAAGGAACCATTGGGTTTGGGTCTATACACGTCAAAGCGACAGTTTGAATTTTAGCCCAAAAATGCATGGTGTTACATTATCTCCCCCTTGGAATCATTCGTTCTCGAATGATGTGTAGGATTTTTTTGAAGCTATAGAAGTATGGAATAAAGTACATAACCTCACATTATTAATTTTATTTTCTTTAATAAAACATATGTAGGCATTCAAGAAGAGCTTCATGGCATCACCAAGTAAATTGTGTATGCACAAATCACGAGATAATAAAATTGGCATAGACATGATCTTGGCATGCGTTCTATGGCATTTGATCAAAACATTGTGGGGAATGAATATTACTAAGAATACTAGGCCTGATTAATATTGGTACAAGACATGTAATGATATTCTCGTGGGATATAAGAATAGATTAGAAACATTCTTTACCTCAGATTATACGTCTACTAGCCTTTACATGTTTTTTTGCAATTCTTCTCCACTATGCTTTAAGATATGATTACCATATTTCAAAATCTCAATCTTATAATTCCCCTACTAAATACATAACTACAATAGCTTGAGTCTAACTGCATCATACATCTATGTTGAAGCCTAACCTGGAGTAAAAAGATATTAGTTGAAGCTATGGGACCCCATACTCGACATCTCTTTAAGAATATCACCTCACCTCATCACTAAAATCCAACAACCTTAGGTCTTAATTCAAGGATTACTAACCACATAGCACATTGATTTGCATTTTCATCAATCACCATATTCAATCCTATCATTACTATACCCACTTCATCGATCTCCCCACTAAGACTAGCGAATTCAATCACTCTCTACAAGATTTTTGCCACATATCCTATCCTAACTATTTCATATAACGAAAGTTAATCTCCTTCTTCCTTCTTCAACTATAGCCTTAGATCGAGTAGTCACACCAAAACTTAACACAACAAGAAACATCTACTCCCTTATCTAAGACATTACTATGCTTCCATGACCACCATAATACAAACCTATGGAGGGTCACTGAGGGACCCAGGCATAAGCACCATGAATGGAAATAACACTATTTGATTATAACTTATATTTATTTCTCTACTCAAGGTAGGACATGAGGTGAAGATACAAAACAATATATACAAAGTGCTTTATATATCAAGTGTCTAAATCATAAGTAGAGGGTTATTCAGTATAAACACATCACAACATGAGTTCTTAGGGCAAAACACAGTGAGAAACATGAGTGCATACATCATGAGTCGTATAATATTTGTCCAAAATTCATATTATCAATGATATATACAAGGATTTCTACTTGGAGTTATTTGTCATTATTTTCAGAGCTGAGGTTGTCATGGTTTGCATAAACTTTATCACTTCAGGCTAACCCGACATAAAATGGATCGATAATATATAGGAAACATAGTTTCTTAGAATCAAGCATGATGTGAGACATGTATTTTATTGATTTATGAGCAACATAATGTAGAGCTCAGATACGTAGAATATTGGATCCCTGAGGGACATTATTGCTTCTATTTTAGAGGTTGAAACATGGACATAAGGTGCATAAAGAACTCAAACCATAGGTATAGACATGACTTGAATACATAATCGATTAATATATGTCCCCTTAAATTAAAGAAGGAGGAGTTGGCTTGAATAGGAATAGATTTATCATGATTTTTCCCTGAAACTTGAAACCTTAAGAAAATTTGGGAACTACCTTAATTCACCATCTCCTTCTTAGATTAAAGTCACAATCCTAAACTTGATAATATTAACTCTCATCAAATCTATATCCACAACTCTCAACAAAAAGGGGGTATCACTATACACATAAATGTTAAACTCTCCCTGATAAACTATACTCTGAAGGCATTACTTTTTGGGAATGTTGCACTTAACTTTCGCTAGTCTCTATAGCCATTGTCCTATAACTCACACTCTCATGAGAATACACATCCACACTCCTTATCACATAATGGTCCATTCTCCAATACTTAACACACAAATATTAGATCTCTAATTACATAACTTACAACTTAACATTATTTGTAAAACCATCTCAAAGGTGCATATTGTGTACCTATATTTCCTCAATTTAATTATAAAGACAACTATACAACAACTCCCCAGGCTTCTTTATACTACAAAATTCAAGAACATGAACTAGGTACACATAACACTTCTACATATAAAACCTTATCTAAAAACATGTTATTCAAGATGCATGATCTTAAAACAATTTCTTGAACTCATTACATATACATACATATATAAATTTAAAGCTTGTTAAAATTAAAAAACCTATGCACATGTGATTTAAGATAGCCCCACATACCTTTTTCATGAAAAAGAATTTGAATTAGCTTCAAAATCTAGCCTTGAAAGTATGATCCTTGGAAGAAACCCTAATTTTTCTTTCTCTTGAGAGTGGAGAAGAGAAAGAGAGATGAGAAATTAACATAATAATGGGAAAAAACATTTAAACCATGTTTTAAGTAGTGAGGTAGGGTTTTAGGATAAGTAAAAGACTAAAATTCCCCTAAAAAAACCAACAAAAATACAAGATTTTCCTCGACCAATGACTAGGTTGATAAATCATCAACCTGGTGATGTCCCGTCACCCTAGTCATCAATTAAAGATGGAATGTGCTCTTTTCTGATAAAGGGTGATGACTAAGGTTGACAATTTTTAACCTATTTGACGGCTCATTAACTTAGTTGTCACTTAGTCGATAACTCGTTAACTTTGTCATCACTTTTTGATAGTTAGACACTCCGTAGTAAAATAAGCATAACTTCCCACTCTATGAATAAAGGTGAAACCAATTGAGTTAGAGAAAAGAGATGAAGATCTTTCTTTTGGTATATATTAGGTGATGTAACTCATTATTTACTTGTAGTAATGGTTGTTGAAAGTTGATCTAAGTTTAAACGTTCACTAGAACTTAATTGATCAAAATGTTCTCAACTCATCTTTGAGTTAGGAGATTTTTTTGTGACCTCAATTCAAATCAGGGTATTCCAACATTATCAAATTAATGATTACACAAATATTAACAAGGAATTATTAGGTTTAGGGCTATATGCATAAAAATAATGGTTTGAATTCTAGCTCTAAATTGTGGGGTATTACAAGGAGGTTCTTAGGTTGATAGGATGGGAGATTGGTCAGATGCCCAGTTAGGTGGTGGGCGTGGTTAGTTATATATTGTACCTTTTAGGCCTGAGGTTGATACTGTTGATTCTATTATTATAGGTATAATTTTAGTGTGCCTCTAATCGCCTCTTGCTTTATTTGATCCAGGATCCATTTTTTTATATTTTTGCTTATTATGCACCACAATTGGAGTTATTTTTCGATTTCTTATCCATTCCATTACGTGTATCTACTCTCGTGGGTGATTCTTTAGTAGTGGATTAAGTTTTTAGATTATGTATTATGAGTGGTAGAGATGTTGACACTTATGTTGATCTTGTTATTCTATTTATGATGGATTTTGAAGTAATTTTGGGCATAGATTAGTTATTCCACTATCATATGGTTATGGATTGTTTTGCCACGGCCATTACCATAGCCATGCCTAGCGTACCCCCAGTTATGTGGAAGGTAGTGGTTATTCGCAAACTAACAAGGATTATTTCTTATGTTTGTGCTAAGGGACTTATTTTGAGGCATTGCGAGTCTTATTTCACTTATATTTGTTATACTAGTATGGAGAGTCTATCTCTTGATTCTGTTCCTATACTTTGTGAGTTTCCTAATGTATTCCCTACAGACCTGCCTAGTATCCCCCTGTCTATGAGATTAAGTTTTCTGTTGATCTTGAGCCTGGTACCAGGCCTATTTCAGTGGCATCTTAACAATTGTCTCCTGCCAAGCTTAAAAAACTAAATTTTGAGTTTCAACATCTTGTTGGTAGGGGTTTTATTATACTGAGTGTGTCTCCCTGGGGAGATCCTATATTTTTTGTAAAGAATAAAAATGTCTCCATGTATTTGTGTATTGATTATACACAGCGTAATAAGGTAACAGTGAAGAATCATTATCCTATGCCTTGTATTGATGATTTGGTTGACCAGGTTTAGGGTGCAGTAGTGTTTTCTAAGATTGATTTAAGATTTGGTTACCATTAGTTGAGGATTCTGGCTGAGAATATCTCAAAGACAACCTTCGGGACTCGTTGTAGTCATTATGAGTTCCTAGTGATGTCTTTTGGGTTGCCTAATCCGCCAGCCGCATTTATGGATTTGATGAACCAAGTATTCTGACCTTATTTGGTATCATTCATGATTGTGTTCATCTACAACATCCTTATATATTTGACAACTTCCTTGTAGAGAGGAGAATGCACAATGTTTAAGGATTGTGCTCCAGACTTTAAGAGATTATGTGCTTTTTACAAGTTCTCTAAGTGTTAGTTTTGGCTTTAGTTAGTGACATTCCTTAGACATATGGTGACTAAGAATGGTGCTATGGTAGACCTAGCTAATATTGAGGCAATTCGTGATTGGGAGAGACCTACATCTCTAATTGAGGTTCATAACTTTAATAGTTTGGCCGGTTATTATACTCGATTAAGCGATGGGTTTGCTACTTTTTCAGCCTATATAAATAGATTGAATCAGAAGGAGGTTCCTTTTTTATCGTCCAAGGTGTGTGAGTTGAGCTTTAGAAAATTTAAGGATTTCCTTACTTCAGCTTCTATTTTAGCTCTTAATGTTGAGGTTGAGGGATTCACCATGTTTTATGATGCTTCTGATAATGGTTAGGATGTGTATTAATGCAATAGGCTTATGCTATTACTTATGCTTCTAGACAGCTTAAGGTGCATGAACGCAACAACCCTAGTCATAATTTGGAGTTAGCGGTGGTAGTTTTCATGCTTATGATTTAAAGGTATTATCTTTATGGTCTGCATTATAAGATTTTCACCGATCGTTGCAGTTTTCAAAATCTTATGACCTAAAGGGAGCTTAATGCTAATCAATGTAGATGGATGGAGTTTCTTAAGGATTATAATATTTCCATCTTATATCACCCGAGCAAGGCAAATATGGTAGTAGATGCCTTAAGCCAAAAGGTAATAATTATGGGTAGCTTGACTTGTATTTTAGTTTCTCAAAGGTCGTTGTCATAGGACATCCAGTCCTTATCCAACTTGATGGTTCAGATTGATATTTTAGACCGTAGGAGGATTCTTGTTAGTGTTCATGCAAGGTCTTTATTATTTGAGCAGATTCAGGATCATCAACTTGAGGATAGTAAGCTTTGCTTTCTTCGTGATTAAGTTTTGAGTGGGGATTTCAAGAGGAACACCATAGTCTGATGGTGTTTTGAGATTTGAAGGCCATATTTGTGTTCTGAGAATCGATCACTTGGTTCATTTGATTTTGCATGAGGCTTACAACTCTAGATATTCTATTCATCCGAGCACAACTAAGATGTATAGAGATTTGAAACAACATTATTGGTGGAGTGGTCCGAACAAAGATATGGCAGACTTCGTAGCTCGTTACCTATTTTTCAGCCAGCAATCAGGTGGTTTGATTCATAGGTTTCCCATTCTTGAGAAGAAATGGGAATAGGTTACCATGGATTTTGTTAGTGGGTTGGCTCACACTTCCTATGGTTCTGATGGTATTTAGGTCATTGTATATTATTTGACCAAATCTGCATATTTCATTCGTATTCAGATGTCCCTTAGTGAGGGGAGGTTGGCCCATACCTATATTTGGGAGATAGTTTATTTGCTAGGGTGCCCATTTCTATTATTTCAGACTATTGTTCTGTGTTCACTTTGAGATTTTGGAAAGCATTTCAGGAGGATTTGGGTACTTAGGTAGATCTTAGTACAACTTTTCATCCACAGATTGATGGCTAGTATGAGCGGACTATTCAGGTACTTGAGGATATACTCTGAGCCTGTGTTATGGATTTTGGAAGCTAATGGAGGTAAAACTTAGCCTTGGTAAAGTTTGCGCATAGTAACAACCATCATTCGAGTATTGAGATGACACATTTTAAAGCTTTGTATTGTTGGAGATGTCGTTCCCTGGTTGGATGGTTTGACACTTTTGAGGTTAGGCCACGTGGTACTAAATTGCTTCAGGAGTCATTTGATAGAGTGATGGAGATTCAGGATAGGCTGAGAGCGATTCAAAGTAGGTAGAAGGATGTAATACCACATATTTTTGGGTTAGTCTTTGAATCATCATTCCTACGTGTATAAGCTAAAATCCAAATGATTCCCATATGAATATAAGTTTCATGATCTTTTTCCTTATGGTTGATGTGCTTTTGAGGTGAAAAATGTTCATAAGAATCACTTAGAAAAAAGTTGAGCTTAGAGCCTTTGATTGGTCCAATGTTTGGTATTCGATTCTACAAGGGTCTACTTTGAACGTGTATAACTTTTTATATACATAGAATTTTGCAGCTCAAGACCCACCAAATTATAGATAATTGAATTAGCTTTACAATAATACCAATTTCACCTTAATTCGATACCCGAGCGAAAAGTTATGGCATTTTCTATGTGAGGCAATAAGCGGCTGCGATTGGGATGTGATGCGTTGGTCATCGCTGCGATAAGTAAAGCGACGTGATGACAATCACGTTACAAAATTGTTTAACATGCTATTTTAGTTCCTAAAGGGTCTAGGGTCACATTAGTCACTTCCCCTCTCCCAAATCCATCCATAACACTTAATTTCAGCCCCAAAAGCATTAGATACATCATAATTCTCTCTCTCTCCAAGAAAACCCTAGCCCCTTCAAGAACACCAAGAACTGCACCAAATTTTCTCCAAGAAAGTTAATAATCCAAGCTTCCAGGTTCAAGAACTTCAAGAATAAGCTTCAAGAACACCATTATAGATTCAAAGTTCAAGCTTTCACATTCAATTTATCAAATAAGGTATGTGGGGTTATGAACAAGGATACTCTTACATATTTGCACCCAAAACTATTTTTAAAGTTCAACTTACGTATATTGCAATTAGGGTTCATACCCAACTTACCTTGTTTTGAGTTTATGGATTTGTAAAGTAATTTAAGTGTTAAAGTGCATGCTTGTTCTCATCTATTTATGCTTGATTTAAAGATTTTCAATTGAGATTTAAGCATGTTATTATGTTGAAAGTTATATGAAAGAAAGCATGAGATTCAAAGGCTTTACTGCATCAAGGTTTTGCATGCTCATGTTTTGATCCATAAGATTCATATAGTAATTTTGATTTCATTATCTTGACTAAAATTATTGAAGTATTTCAAGAAGATTATTGAGCATGAACTTTGCGATGATTTGATATGAGTTTCAATGATGGGTTTTAAGCCCTAAGTTAAACATTGATATTTTGAGAAGATTTTGCCTTTGAGCACCCTATGACTAGCTTATTTTTAGATTTTGAGAAAGATTTGATCTTTTGATCCTCAACTTAGATATGGAATCCACATTAGAGTTTTATTATAGTTTAGAGAAAATTCATTAGTTTTTATTACAGTTTAAAACAGATAGATGCATAATTTGTTTTCATTACAAACCTTTATGCTAGCTTTTAAAGTGGATTTCCTACAAATTGAGCATAAAGATTAAAGAAAGTAGTATTTAGAATCGAATGAGAAGTGGGGCTTTAGCACTTCTTACTTCCCTAGAACTGCTAGCCAACATAGGCACAGATTCAGATTATTCCTATTTATATGGATGAAAGATACAAATTATGATCACTCAGCTCAAGTTATACTCTTTGGCAAGAGTCTAACACCACTCCCCAACATGAGGTTTTCTTCTTAGTGGAACTAAACTTTGGACACTATGATAGCTCACATAGTGTATGTTAGTTAGAAGAACCTTCCTAATAGAAAAAACTAACAAAAAAGCTTTTTAGAAGAAACTCCCTAAGTCCTAACAGAAAAGAATAATAGAAAAGCTTTTAGAAACTGAGTGTAAAGGCTCATGATTTTATTTAGATATTGTTTTACATAAGTCATTAGCTATGAGATTTCAGCTTTTAGTTTACAGATACAGAGGTGAGTCCTTTTACACTTAGCTTGTATGATTTAAAAATAGACTTAACTTCAATTCTACTTATTCCACTAGCAGAAAGAGTAAAAGTGCAACTTTTAGAACTAAGTGTTATGACTCACAAGATTTATACAATACGTTTATCATTCATGATTCATGATTTTCAGCTTTCAGTTATTCCAGCCAGTATGAGTCATTTATACTTAGCATGCATTATTTTACAAGTTTATACAAACATTAAGATATTTTTTTACTTATGCATTCACCCCCATATGCCTAATACATTCCAAAAGTACTGATCCATATATGTCTATGTGCTATATTATTTAATAATATAGGTACCAGTTCAGTTGTAGTCCATATATCACGATCAGACAGTTGCATATTTCAGCCAGGAAATGATGAGTCCTCCTACTTCAGAGACTTTGGTTAGATGTTATTTATATACTTTAATTTCATACTCATATGTATTATTTAGTGGTATTTAGAGTTGCTTCTCAACTATCTATAGTCAGTATAGTAGAGACTTCATAGATATCAGTAAGAGTAAGTCATGTAATTTCAATTCTTCTCTTCAGTTTCATCAGAATGTAAAATTGTATCAGTATTATTTTTTTCTAGATTTAATCATGATTCTATTTCCTTACAGTAACTTCAGTCATTTTATACATATGTAAATCAGTTGATTAGTAGTATGCCAGTACAAGGGATAGCTTGGGATCACTTATGGTCCTAAGTACCATGTGACATCTCAGGACCTATTTTGGGGGCATTACAAACTTGGTATCAAAGAACAAGGTTCAAGTGTCCTAGGGTGTTTGTGAAGCCGTGTCTAATAGAGTCTTATGGAATGGTACGGAGACGTTTGCACTTTTCTTTTAGAGGCTATAGGGCATTTAAGAAAAGTTTCCTTTCTTTAATACTCTAGATAGTATTGTAAAGTTCTTCTCTAAGAAAATTATGTCGATTCATGTGTAACTCTATAATTCTCCATCTATGTTATATTCTTGAGATCACATGATTAGCAAGTTCCAATTCATTATAAGATGATGCTCTTATATTTACATCAGTAACTACAGAAGTCACACAAGGGGCTTGAGAGGAGCTTAATAGTGTGCTATAATTTCCTTTAATTAAAATTTATATCCTCATCTATATGAGTTGTTCAGTTAAGACAAAATAAGATATGCATTCAGATTTTAAGATATGTATTCAGATTTTCTCATTACTCCTTCAATACAGATAGTGCTCATAAGAAAAGATAGTATGAACCTAGATTGTTGAATAGAGTTTGCATTTGAGGGATATTGTAACTTGGAGTGTTATGATTCATAAGTAGTAGAACTTCTTATAGTTAGAAGTATGGCTATAGAAGTGTAGTGAAAAGAAAAGTTGGAATGAAGATTGATAGAAAGTATAGAGATAAACTTATGCATGCTATAGATTTTGGGTTATGGTAATATGTCCTGGTGTGTTAGTTTAGTGGAAGGTAGAGAAAGAGTTATTGGTTAAGGTGAATTATTATTTGCTTGAAGTATGAAAGGATTTATTGATGGTAATTATTGTGTTAGAAAAGTATAGATTATTAATAACGTATTTGGTGGTTTAGATTTTTAAAATTAGGTTTCCCTTAAGGTTGCAAAAAGGAGTTTAGTTGAAACTTATAGAACGATGAAAGTAATTTAGGCATATAGATGGGTAAATAGTCATAATGTGTAGAAGAAAGATGTGCTAATGGATTATAAAAGATAGTCTATACCTCGTGATCAATTATTATTATTATGTGGTTCTAGTAGACTGGTGTTTCTTGATGTCTTTTTATATAGCTTCCAAGTGAGAATAGTATGTGAGGTTGGGTTGTTAATCATTCCTAGCCGTAGACACTAGGTTGGGTTGTTATTTTCTAAGGTTATTAAGTGTCGTGTGTGGTTAGTAGTACCGTTGAGTTGCTAAGTGGAAGAAGGTTACTTATATAGTACATGGTGTTCTTAATAGCTAATTTAAGGAGTTATAATTGATGATATTGAGATTTTTGATATAATCTTGATTCTCATGGTTTAGAAATATAAGTTTATAGGCATGATATTGGTAGGCTATGATAGAAGTAGTATGGTTCATTAAAGGGTTGGTGATATCCATGTTAAGTGTTAGAATCTAAGTTTGAGACTTTGAAGATTGAGCTAATAGAAATAAAAGTTGAAGCACTAGATGGTGTGCACTCCAGTTATGGGGATACTCATGAAGATTCTGATTTAGTAAGTTTTCAAGTATTGTATGATGACTATTGGGGATATAAAAAGATAGAGTTGTATCTCAGCAGGAAGTATTAGTAGTTTTACACTTTTAGGTATAGTCTTTTGGGTTAAGTTCTATTATTTATTTATATTGTTATACCTAGGCTCCAGAGCAAAGTGGTTGAAGTTTAGTTAGAGTTTAGTAAAGGGGTTCTACAGACTTAGAATAATGTCTTAAAGCTAAGGGGGAGATGATAGGATTGGTAACCAAGTTAGATTCTCAGATTCTAGTAGTGTTGCCAGTGTGGGAGGAAAATGCCCGACTCATTCTTATTTCACTATTAGCACTTCAGTCATCACGATAGTACTCATGCCTTATGTGTCAGCTATATGATCATAGTTCTGTTCATGCATATCATAGAAAATTATGTACTCTCCTAGTCCCTAGTATGAAGAGTTCCAGTTCATTCAGCAGTACGAATCATGTCAAGAATTTATGAACTCCAAACTAAGGTCATGCAACTCATGACTTATGTACTCATGCTTTATAGTATGTTCAGCTCCCATAACTCCTGCTACACTTCTAATGATTAACGAGATTTAGCTTATAGCCTTGTATGCCCTCAATTCAGATTTCTTTGATGAATCTATGATTTTGATCCTCTATTCCTCAGTCCTCAGTTAAGTGCCAGGTTGCATATAGTATCCTTCCATGCTTCAAGGTCTCATGTTCTAACCTTTTCATGGCCCCTATGTAATGATAGTGGTGATAATTAAATATTTCTTGTTGATGAAAGATCATTGTATGCTTGTTTTAGCTAAGGTCATAAGTGTGAAGTAATATTAAGGCCAAGTCTTTGATACATGTTGTGGTTAGTTGAAATTTATGTGTGTATGTTCTTGGCGCAGTGCGTGGGAGTTGTTGTGATAGAGGTTTAGAGAATATGAGGATTATGTTATTATAGGTGTTTGTTTAGACGTTCATATGTAGTTATAACAATAGGCTTGAATGTCATGTTGGTGTATAAGTGGATGAATGTAGTACGCGTTAGTTTTCGATCTTCCCGACCTTGGAATGTAAATCGTTAAGTGAATTCATGATTGGGGTTGTCTATAGGACATCCTGTGTAAGTTTCAAATTTTTCGAGTGAGGTTTGAGACCTATTTGGATGGTAAAAATTGTGAGGCAACGCGATATGGCTGTGGAAAATCACATATCATGTTGGTAGGGAGAAATTCAACGCGTTGCATATTGTGTTGGTAGAACGACGTGGCACATGACTTATCTCGCCGTTAGTCCAGTTCAGTTATGGTGTTATATGTTGTACCTTGTGATTTAAAGTTAATCTTGATCATGGTAAGATGACTTAGTTTAGTTTAGACATTAGTAGATGGATTTATGAATGAACATGTGAGAATTAGAAGTTGAATTAATAAATATGGTATTTAAGGGGAATAGTATAGTTGAGGGAGTATTTGAGAAGTGTTGCTAAGCTTGAAAGTAAGTAGTTGCATTGCCTAAGCCTTGTAATGATATCCTAGCTTATGATTTATATGCCTATGTTCTAAGCTATAGAGTTGTATAAATACTGTGATTCCTTAGTCAGATGTCTTGTTCAGATCATGCCAAAGATTCTTCGCTCATAATATTATTAGAATTTCATAGAAGAGTGTTGAAGAAATACACCATTTGAATATGGGTAGTCAGTATGATCCAGTACATTTAGCCTACAATCCTATTTATCAATAAATCATATAAGCTCCTATAGATTTCCAACTTTCCATCTAGTCTTACTATCCGAAGTCTCATGAATATGGCTATTTCAACTAGTAGTTTGTTCGCATCCATGTAATTTGTGAATTCAGCTCAACTCATGCATCATGCATCAGTTTCAAATTTTAGATATTTAGTCATGATTTAGTCCGTTAGGGTCCCGTGCATCATCACCATCTTTCCTTAGTATTTCAGCCAAGTTAGTATCATTCGGGGGACGAAATATCCCAAAGGGGAGATGTATTGTAATACCCCGAGCATTCATATCCTAAATCTTTCATCTTTTCTTCACGAAACCAGATCCATCCTAAGGTAATGGTTACTCACAAGTCAACTTTCTCTTTCCTGTCTCAACTTATAACCATTCTCATGTCATTGCATGTAGTCAAGAAATCAGTTCAGTTCATGGTATTTAGTTCATGTATCATGTTTCAGGATTAGTTATGCAATCATGATTTCAGTCATGCATGTTCAGAATATAATCACAGTTGCCTTAATATCGTCAGTCTAATCTGCCTCATTTGAGGACAAATGTTTCCAAAGGGGAGATCATGTAATACCCCATATTTTTGGGTTAGTCTTTGAACAGTCGTTCCTACATGTATAAGCAAAAAAGAAAATGATTCCCATGTGAATTAAAGTTTCATGATATTTATCCCCATGTTCGATGTGCTTTCGAGGTGATAATGTTCATAAGAATCACTTAGAACAAAGTTGAGCGTAGAGCCTTTGATTAGTCCAAAGTTTGGTATTTGATTCGACAAGGATCAACTTAGAATGAGTACAACTTATTATATACGTAGAATTTTTCAGCTCAAGACCCACCAAATTATAGCTAATTGAATTAGCTTTCCAATAATACCAATTTCGCCTTAATCTGATACCCGAGTGAAAAGTTATGGCATTTTCCATGTGAGGCAGTAAGCCGATGAGATTAGGACGTGATGTGAATTGCGGCGTGATGCGACGCGATGTAAATCGCGTTACGAAATTATTTCACACGCTATTTTGGTTCCTAAAGGGTCTAGGGTCACTTTTGTCACTTCCCCTCGCCCAAATCCATCTATAACACTTAATTTTAGCCCCAAAAGCATTAGATACATCACAATTCATCTCTTTCTCTCCAACAAAACCCTAGCCCCTTCAAGAACACTAAGAACTCTAAATTTTCTCCAAGAAAGTTAATAATCCAAGCTTCTGGGTTCAAGAACTTCAAGAATAAGCTTCAAGAACACCATTAGATATTCAAAGTTCAAGTTTTCATATTCAATTTATTAAATAAGGTATGTGGGGTTGTGAACAAGGATACTCTTCCATCCTTGTTCTCAAAACTAGTTTTAAAGTTGAATTTACGTACATTACAATTAGGGTTCATACCCAACTTATCTTCTTTTGATTTTATGGATTTGTAAAGTGATTTAAGTGTTAAAATGCATGCTTGTTGTCCTCTATTTATCCTTGATTTAAAGATTTTCAATTGAGATTTGAATATGATATTATGTTGTAAGTTATATGAAAGAAAGCATGAGATCAAAAGCTTTAGAGTATCATGATTTCACATGCTCATGTTTTGATCCATAAGATTCATATTGTAATTTTGATTTCATTATCTTGACTGAAATTATTGAAGTATTTTAAGAAGATTATTGAGCATGATTTTTGTGATGATTTGATATGAGTTTAAAGCATGGATTTAAAGCCCTAAGTTAACTATTGATATTTTGAGAAGATTTTTCTTTTGAGCACCCTATGACTAGCTTATTTTTAGATTTTGAGAAAAAATTGATCTTTTGATCCTTAGCTTAGATTTGGAATCCACATTACAGTTTTATTACAGTTTATAGAAAACGGATTAGTTTTGATTACAATTTAAAACAAACAAATGCATAATTAGTTTTTCAATACAAACCTTTATGCTAGCTTTTAAAGTAGATTTCCTACAGAATGAGCATACAGATTAAAGGGACTAATATTTTGCATCGAGTAGGAAGTGTGGGTTTAGTTCATCCTACTTCCCCAGGTATAGATTCAGATTATTCCCATTTATATGGATGACAGATACAGATTGTAATCACTCAGCTCATGTTATACTCCTTGGCAAGAGTATGACACCTCTCCCCAACATGAGGTTTTCTCCTTAGGGGAGCTAGATATTGGACACTATGATAGCTCACACAGTGTATGTCGGTTAAAAGAACCTCCCTAATAGAAAAGACTAACAGAAAAGCTTTTTAGAAGAAAATCCCTAAGTCCTAACATAAAAGAATAACAGAAAAGCTTTTAGAAACTAAGTGTAAAGGCTCACAATTTTATTCAGATATTGTTTTACATAAATCATTAGCTATGAAATTTTAGCTTTTTATTTATAGATACAGAGGTGAGTCCTTTTACACTTACCCTGGATGATTTGAAAATAGACTTAACTTCAGTTCTGCTTATTCTACTTGCAGAAAGAGTAAAAGTGCAGCTTTTAAAACTAAGTGTTATGACTCCCAAGATTTACACAATACATTTTATCATTCATGATTCATGATTTCTAGCTTTCAGTTATTCCAGCCAATGTGAGTCATTTATACTTAGCATGCATTATTTTGCAAGTTTATACGAACATTGAGATATTGTTTTACTTATGCATTCACCCCCATATGCTCAGTACAATCCAAAAGTATTGATCCACATATACGTGTATGTGCTACATTATTTACTAATGTAGGTACCAATTCAGTTGTAGTCCATATATCACGATCAAAGAGTTTCATATTCCAACTAGTAGATGATGAGTCCTCCTACTTCGAGGACTTTAGTTTGATATTAGTTATGTACTATACTTTCTTACTCATATGTATTGATTAATGGTAGTTGGAGTCATATTCTATCTATCTATAGTCAGTGTAGTAGAGGCTTCACAGATGTCACTTAGAGTCAGTCAGGTAATTTTAGTTATGCTCTTCAGTTTTACCAGAATGTAAAATTGTATCAGTATTGTATTTTTTTCTAGATTTTATCATGATTATATTTTTGCACAGTAACTTTAGTCATTTTATACATATGTAAGTCAGTTGCTTAGCAGTATGCCAGTACAAGGGTTAGCTTGGGATCAGTTGTGGTCCTAAGCATCGTGTGACATCTTGGGACCCATTTTTGGGGCGTTACAAAGGCCTATGAAGACCGTAGGCTTTGTACCTTGAGATTTGGAGTTGGTGATCATGTATTCCTTCATATATCACCCATGAATGAGATTTAGGAAGAAGGGAAAGGTTAATCTTATGTATATTGGACCTTTTGAGATTCTTTATTCAGTTAGTGTAGTGGATTATGAGTTAGCTCTACCTCTAAATTTTTCCATTGTTCATCCAATTTTTTTATGTATCTATGTTGTAGAGATATTCTTAATCCTTCTCATGTACATAGATGGGCCTCAGTCTAGTTTGATGAGCATTTAACCTTTGCAGAGGAGCCAATCCTCATTTTGGCTAGTGATGTTAAATGGTTGCACACTAGGAAGATTCCTATAGTTATAATTTAGTAGAGGCTTCTCCCAGTATAGGAGTCCACTTGGGAGATAGAGAACGAGATATAGACCCAGTATCCATACCTATTTTAAATGTTATGTATATCCTAATCCTTAACTTTCATGGTTGATATTTCCTTTAGTAGTGGATATTGTAATGACTCTTTAGTTCATTTTCAATATTCCACTTATTTTCACTATTAGAGATTTTTCATAGCTGCCCTAAGTCATTTATGAGTTGTTACGACTGACAGCTCAGTGATCGGTATGTTTGTTTAGTTTTGGATCCATTTCCTAGATTTGAAGTCTTTACTAGTTCCAAAATAGCCACCTGGTGAAACTTCAGCAAAACAATCTCATATGTAAATTTTGACTGCTCCAGCAACTTTGGAATATCAATTTTAGGCTAGGTGGACATTTGGTTTGGATTGCGCGATCGTGGTCCGCATATGCAGTCCTAATATGGTGCGACCGTGAGGCCCTAGTCGCGATTGCGGTTCGCGTATAAAGGTTGAATATGGTGCAATCACGATAGGGACACTTATATGCTTGGAATAAGTATAAAAGGACCCCTTTTCCATGATTTTGGCTCTTCTTCATCACTTTCTTGAGAACTAAAATCCCTAAATAGTCTAAGAACTTAAAATTAAAGCCTGTTGGCGATTGGGACGCTAGAGTAAAATTTATATTCGCAATTATCTTCTGATTTAAGGGTTTCTTGGTGAAATTTCTTATTTATTGCTCAAAACCCCAAAAACTTTAGGGCTTGATTTGAACCCCAATTTAGCTTAGTTTTTATGCATTTTTTGGCTAATGATTCCTTAAGCATGTAAGAATGTTGGGTTGGTTTCAAAATTTGGATTTCTATAATTGGGACCCACACAGGGTTTTGATGTGATTTTTGGACCCAAAGTACAATGGTGTAATATGAATTTCTATGAATTTATAGCACTTATGATGTTTAAACTTGGAGAATATGCATGTACTTAAGCTATTTTTTTTCATTTGATGTCATACATCATATTGGGGCAGGGTGGTTGAAATAGAGGCTCACTTTAGAAGTTTTATGTGATAAGGTGGTGCCCTCAAATCTTAAAGGTAAGTTCTATAGAGTGGCAGTCCGACCAGCTATGTTGTGTGAGCAGACTATTAGCCAGTTAAGAACTCCCATATCCAGAAGTTGAAGATAGCGGAGATGAGGATGTTGTGATGGATGTGTGCCATACCAAGAAATATAGGGTAAGGAATAAGATTATTTGGGAGAAGGTGGGGGCGACATTGGTGGAGAACAAGATTCAAGAAGTGCAGTTATGTTAGTTCGGGCAAGTGATGAGAAGGGGCTCTGATTCTCTAGTGCAAAGGTGTGAGTCACTGGCTAGGGATAGTTTTGGGTAGACTAGAGGTAGGCCAAAGAAATATTAGAGAGAGGTGATTAGGCATGATATTGAGAAGTTACAACTGATAGAAGACATACCCTTGATAGGAATGTGTGGAGGATGAAAATTAGGGTAGAAGGTTAGGGGTGGGAGCGTTTCTTTATTTGTGTGTGAAGTTTCTTGTTCGTGGGTTTTGAGTGATATCTATGTTTTCAGTTAGATAGTTTTTTAGTAGTATCTGGTGGCTGTTATATAACCTTATGGATACTAGTATTAGTTTATTTGGCATACTGTACTAGTCTATAGGCATTTATGTTTTTTGATATGCTATAGTGTTATCAGTCATAAGCTAGGGATCTATTGAAAATAGTCTCTCGACTTTTCTGGAGGTAGTGGTATGGTCTGCATACATTCTACCCTCCCCAGATCCCACTATGTAGGAATACACTGGGTATATTATTGTTGTTGTTGTGTTTTAGGAGTGATTTTGTAGGAAACCCAATTTCGGATGCTAAATAGAAGAAAATTTTATTTTGGATGCTAAAGGAAAGAAAAAAAGGAAATTGAAGTTTTGGGTTACTTACTCAGGCATTTCTGGGTGTATGTGCCACTTACCAGATGTAGGTGACCAAAGTAGGTGCTAGAACTTGAAGTCCACAGGCTCAGGAGCAGGAAAAAGGAGGTTTGTCATTTATTAAGGACCACATACGGTCTGTATGTGACCTTAATAAGTAGTCACCAACCTTAAATTTTTTGGATCATTATGAAATCGTTTCCTAGGGTTTCAATGTAACTTAAACCTTCTCGTTGGATTTTTTTAGTCCTTATTATGTACATTTAGTCAAGTTTTTCTATTTATTTAGGATTTGATATCTAGGGTTTCTTGTGATCTATAAATACCCTTTAGACTTTGTTAAGTAGATATGTAAAAGAGAGACCACATATTCAAAGATTTTCCTTGGGTTCTACCATATAATCCTATTGTTCTTAGTTTGTTTCTGATTTGTTATTCAATTTGATACTCTGGGTTTTATGCTTTCATTATTGGGAGATTTATTTTGTAATTTTGTCTGTGAATTCTATGAATTATCTTGCATCTATGGGCGGTTAATTCCCTTACCTAGGGTTGCGGGAATCCTGGCAGATTAACAAAATAGAGGAAGTGACAAGTCATTCTAGATAATGATTCTTACATGTATTGTGATTGTCTTCAATTCAACTAATTTATTAGCGGTGGTCAATGTTAAGGATCACCTATATTCACTAATTTCTCAACAAGAAAGGTAGAGATTGGGAAAAGATATCACAACAGTAATTTGAGACCCCCTTCTATCTAATAATTCCTGCCTCCTCTTCTAATTAACTTGAGACCTAAAAAGTAATAGTTAATCTAGTATCCAAAGCAAAGGTTAGTAATGCGACATTCTGAGACTCACAAGGTAAAGAGTCGGATTTGCTAATGAGTCCACAAGATAGTTGGTGATACATAACTTGTCAAATTCTACATGCAGGGTATTGGAGTAGTTTGACCGTACACCATAAGTCTACGAAGTTAGAATCCAAGGGGGACACAAGCCTAGTGTTCGTCTTAGATTGTTTACAACCAAAAGCTTTCAATTCTTGTTACTTCTTGCTAGTACTACTAATCCCCCCTTTTACTTTTCTACACTGCTGGTGATTTTAATAAGTTTGAGAATGATTTTTGACATATTCCCTATAGGATCGACCCCAACCTATTTGGGTTACTATATTTTGATAGCTAGCACTTTATACTTCTAAAGAAGTATACTTTTGGGGGTTATCAAATTTTGAAGCTATTGTTGAGGAATATGGTTCTATATTGACTGATTGGAGTTGCTGAAGTTGTCAGGGTTTTCTTTTCTAGTTTTCTTTGGGCATTCACTAGTATATGCCTACTCTTCTTGATATGACAACGTGGCCAGAGAAAGTATGAAGTGATAAGGACTTCTTAATTACTGATCATTATCCTTTTGATATGGTCCATTATTGTAGAAGTCTAGTAGAGCTAGTATGTGAACACAAGGATAGCCAATTAGAAACACTGACACACCTTGTGCACAATAATCATGAGCTTATTCAAAAGGTTGATAGGTTTATCTTGGATATTCACCACTTACAAGTAGGGTTGGATGCAAAAGTTATTGCATGTAACACTTTACAACATAGTTATGGGTGGTGTGAGACTGAAAATTTTCTAAAAAGCTAACTTTAAGAGTTGAAATTGAAGGATTCAACAATTGCTCTTGGTCTTATGGATAGTGCCACACTTAAGGAAAGCATACTGGAGTTATGTGGGGATGTAAATAAGACTATAATTCCTGAGTTGTGGCATACTAGACCCCATTCAAAGCATTTTTCCACCTTATGTTTGGATAGTCAGATCTTGATCAAGCAATTTGAGCCTAAAGAATAGTGCAAAGAGGAAATATATGGAAATATTCTTGAATTTGTTGAACCAGAATAGAAGAATTGTATTCCTCACTTAAGGGCCAAGGATTGCAGCATACCACATCCACTACTTGGTTCCTTAATTTCTATACCTCCACCCCATAAGCATATTGGGAAATCAGAAAAGTAATTAGGGGTGAAATTCATAAGTTCAAAGTTGAAAGAGAAAACTGGAGGCCAACTCTTGGGGCCACCTTAATGAAGTATGAGTAATCAAGGTGCCCATAGGCTTGTTGGTGAAGTATTAGTAACCAACCAATCCTCGTCATGCCGCAATGTTAAAATTAAGCGCTGCTTGGGAGGCAACCCAATGTATTTTATTTTTTGTATTTGTGTTCGTGATTGATGTTAGATCTCTATACCAATGGTTCCACATGTATATTTCTAACTCTTTTTTTTGTAATGGTCTAATGCATTAAGGATAATACATGATTTTATGTTGACTCTAGGGATGCTTGTGGGTCTTGATATCCACTTGGTATTTTTGTTGTTGTGCCTCTGTTACCTGGAATCTTGTTCCTAGTAAAGCCAGCATGTTTAGGCATATTGTGTATTGTTTCATGATATTTTGTGTTTAATTAGGAGAAATATGAGTATATAGGGCAGTTGACACATTTTTGTTAATTTTTGAGAAAATGATACCCCTTCAATAGGTTGTTTTTGAACTGTGTGATATGTATACATAAGTGACCATTGTGAATCTCATTATGGCATTAGGATTAGGGACATGATAATCATTGCTAACTGTTGCATGAATCGGTTAGGTAGTAGCTTGTGATGTGACCCTATGCCATGTATGTGTGAAATACTACTTAGTTCCTTTTATGTGCTAATTCCAAAACTTGCCTCGTTATTCTTGCCTAAGTTGTAGGATAGTTGTTAGGAAAGGATCATAGGCCATTTTTTATGTTAGTCTACTTTTAGCCTAAATGACCCTAGCTATGTGCAATAAGTATCCCTTGATCCCGATTTGTGAGCCTATGTGCCTATTTTTGTTGTAACACATTTCACCTTCCTATTTGTACTACAATGAACTTGTTTTGTCCCTGGTCCTCCTTAAATATTAGGTACCTCAACTCAGGCAAATCGCTTAAGTTGAGGGTGGCAATCATAATGATGTATAATGTAAAGTGGGTAGAATAATAAAAAGACACTAAGGCTGGGTATGGTATAAAAACAAAAAGAATAAATAAAAGAATCCACACCCAACCTGAATGTGCAATAAAGAATAAAGGGGAGAAATAAGGGTGGAATAAAAAGAAAATTGGTTAAAGTGTGGACCCCAAAGTTAGTGTAATGCCAAGGAGACTTAGTCACTTAATATATATATGTATCATACCAACACCATCCTATATTACAAGCTGAATGAAGTCCTATAGTGATCCTAACTTGACCATCTGAAAGCTAAGGTAAAGAAAATAAGGGAAAGCCTATGGTATTTGATGCACATTGTGGAACTTCTCTTGTAAGTGTGAGTGTCTTTGGACTATCCCTGCATTTACGTGCATGATTTCATATAAGTTATAGGGACTTCATTTTTGTAAGGGAACCTGGGCTGTATTGCTAGCTTCTTACAAGTTTGAGTAGTGTAACTTGTATGTATGTATGGTTGCTTATTGTTAATGTAATTCCATAACCATATTCCCTTAAGTCACATTATTGTATTTCATGCATACACACA
>NC_061115.1:110330543-110388519 GCF_002878395.1 Capsicum annuum | reverse complement strand
AATATGGTTTGAGCTAATTTAATGATTAGTTGCCTTAGGTGTCTTAGGTTTCTCTTGGTTAAGCATCGTTGTATATTGTGTTATGTTTCAGTTGCCTGAGGACATGCAATGTTCTAAGTTGAGTGTCTTGATGTACAATGAATTTATAGCACTTATGATGCTTAAACTTTGGTAATAAACATATACTTACGGTTATTTTGTAAGATTTGATACATTTTTAGAGTGATTTTGTGGGAAAATAGGTTTTGGATGCTAAACGGAAGAAAAAGATGGTTTTGTATGCTAAATGGAAGAAAAATATGGAAATTAAAGTTTTGGGATACTTACTTAATCATTTCTGGGTATGTGTGCCAATTACTGAGCTTAGGTGACCAAAGTAGGATCCAAAACTTGAAGTCCAGAGGCTCAAGAGTAGGAAAAAAGAGTCCTGTAACTTACTAAGGACTACATATGATTTGTATGTAGTAAACATGGTTCTTATGTAGTACATACGGTCTGTATGTGACCCTAGTAAATGGCCACTGAACTCTACTTTTTTGCATTATTACGAAATCGTTTCCTAGGGTTTCCATATAAGATAAACCTACTCCTATGATGTTTTTAGTCCTTCTTATGTATGTTTAGTCATGTTTTCCTATTTTATTTAGGATTTGATTTCTATGGTTTCTTATAATCTATTAATACTCTTTAGACTTTATCTAGTAGATATGTACTAAAGAGGCCACATATTCAGAGATTGGCCCTTAGGGGCCACCATATACTCCTATTGTTCTTGGTTTATTTTTGTTTTGTTAGTTAATTTAAGACTATGGGCTTTCTTCTTTCATTATTGTGATATGGATTTTGTAATTTTGTTTGTGAATTCGATGAATTAACTTGCATCTATGAGCGGCTAATTCCCTTAGCTAGGGTTGTGGGAACCTTTGTGGATTAATGAAATAGAGAAAGTGCGAAGTCATTCTAGATAAAGATTCTTGCATGTATTGTAGTTGTCTTTAGTTCAATTGATTTCTTAGTGGTGGCCAACATTAAGAACGTTCTGTATTTACTACTTGCTCCACAAGAGACGTAGATGATACGCCCAAATTACAACTCTCATTAGAAAGTGCAAGCGGTCGCTGTCAAATATAGAACCCAACTAGGTTGGGTGTCAAATCCCACATGGAATACTATGCTCACTAAGTATTGTAATCGTTACTGGACTGTTGATCAGAGGTTCCTGAATAAGGGGTTTTTTTTTGTTTTTAACTTATAAAATAATTAATTGTAACAAAAGTATTCTGATAAATGATTCTCTTTGTATTTCATAACTTTATGAGATTAAATAAACTAGGGGTATGGTCTCCAAAATGCTAGCATAATTCAGGTTGTGAATCACTTATGAGTTCCATTTAGCAAATTCAATTGCAAGAATGGTTGAGACCTATTCTTTATCCCTTAGTTTCTCAACCTAAGTGGATAGATTATCCTCTAATTCTCTTGAACTCAAAGGATCTATTGTTCTTTCAACCAAATTTCTCATATAAGCTAATCCTGTTAGGGCATTTGCCATTACTCTAAAGGTTAAGGCCCTTAGAATTCATGTAAACACTTTCTTCTCCTAACAAACACTTTTCTTTCTGACAAGTGATGTTCTTGGGCTCATTTTTCAAGTTTGCAACCAAAAAAAGTTGTTAAATTGAAGAAAGGTTTATATAATATCATTCAGTCGTGGAACTCAATTTGATTCACGACCCATAGATATTTTTCACATTAAGGATCCCATAACCCTAGTTATGGGATCTTAGCCACAAAACTCCATAGAAGAAGGAGAAATAATTCTTGAATTATTCATAAATAGATTTAGAATTCACTTACAAAGAATCCCAAGAATCAGTTCTGGAATCTTCAATAAACAATATTCAATGATAAAACTTCTCCAAGATCTCTATCAATCCCCCCAAAGTACTAGGTTACAGAGAGTTTCAATAGAAGATAAAACTTGTAAAAAATAAAAGGTAAGTCTGTTAACCCTAGAATTTGGTATTTATATGTTCCCAGATAAGAAAAGAATTTAAAATTTAAAAGCAGAAAAGTTGCGTCCAAGTTGACGGTCCATATGGTGGTCCGTTGCAGTGTTGATGGTCCACCATATGGTCCGTCACTCATTTCTTCGAAATCACAGCTTCTGGATAAGGCCTGACGGTGACTCTAGTGGTCCATCGCAAGATTCATGAACCACCATGTTGATTGCCACTAAGTCCTTCTGAGAGGTAGTTTCTGGATAAGGATTGATGGTGACACTTGTGGTCCGTCGCAAGACTGATGATCCACCATGTTGATCGTCACTAAGTCCTTTAGGATGCCATGTTCTGGTTTTTCTTGACGGTCCACCTAGTGGTCCGTCGCAAGACTGACGGTCCACTATTTTGACCATCAAACTCTCTTTTCTGCTACTTTTTTCAGTTTTCTTCTGTGGTTATCTCCTTTCACTGAAAGCACTAAAAAACTTTATTAAATATCACTTTGGTTGCTCGAAAACATACAATTTTCCTAAGTAAATGATGCTAACTGTTCCGTAAGATACCGAAACATCAGTAGAGATTGGGAAAAAATATCATAATAGTAATTTAAGACCCCCTTCCATCTAATAATTCCCTCCTTCTCATCTATTTTACTTTAGACTTAAAAGGTAATAGTTAATCTGGGATCCAGGGAAAGGTTTAGTAAAGTGACATTTTGAGACTCACAAGGTGAAGATTGGGATTTACCAATAAGTCCACAAGACAGTTGGGGAAACATAACTTCTTAGATTCTGCATACAAGTTATTGGAATAGTTTTATAGTGCACGATAAGTCTAAAGATTTAGAGCCAGGGGGAATACAAACCTAGTGTTTGTCTTAGATTTATACAGCCAAAATCATCAAATTCTTGTTACTTCTTGATAGTTATTAAAAATCACCCTTTTTTACTTATTTGGACTGCCTGGTGATTTTAATAAGTTCGGGAAGGATTTTATCATGTGTTTCCTTTGGGATCGACCCTAACCTAGTTGGGTTACTATACTTTAACAACAACTTCTTTATACCTCTAAATAAGTGTACTTTTGGGTGTTATCATAATATGGGTATCATAATTCTCATATTGATGAGTATAATGTATTTATGATAACTTGGCATCTTGAGGAGGCATCGCGAAAGAAAAAAGTGATAGTTTAGTAGTTTGTTGAGCTTTCTTTAGCATTGAGGTAGGCTAGGTTTATCCCTTTTTAGATTAAGTTATTTCAAAGTATTCTTATGATATTGTATTAGATTTTTAATGGGTTTAGGTGTTGGATTGATGAAATGCAAGGTTTGGGTTTGTTGGACCATTTAGGCCATATTGAAATCATCGAGTTGACCACTTAGATCATTTCCTTATGTTTTAGGTGAATTGGACTTTATTTATCATGTTTAGCATAAGAATTAACTCCAGATAGAGTAAAAATGCTTTAGTCACTCATGCTTAGGGTCAGATTTGCCTTAGTTGCTTACATTAATGAAGGTTGCCTTTGCTTCCATTGGACTTAGTTAATATGTTTGGGAAAGATCTCTTCCTTAGGACTAATTATGGCTTATTTAATATGTTTTGGGAAGGATCTCTTCCTTAGGACTAATTATGGCTTGTTTATCATCTAAATGTTAATTTAGATACCTTAAGCCTAGTTCGTGTTGAATTTGCCTAAAATGGAACTGACAGATTAGGAGTGGACTCTTGACCCACTTTAGGCTATGACACATGCTAGTTTTTGTAAATATTTTATACATATTAGACTTTTGAGGATGTGTGTTGAGGTAATATGTAGAAATCTTAATACTTATGGTTATGCTGGTTACTGTAAAGGTTGACGGCTATTGATTATGCTATCATTTATGCATGTTAATGGTACTACTTATGATGTTTATTATATATATACACACCCAATTCGAGTCTAAAAATGATTATGTTATCGATTATATACCTAGTTCGAGTCCGGAGGATAGTTATGACACTATTTATTTTTATCGGTTCAAGTCAGGCTATTGATTATTTACCGGTTCAAATCCAACTATTGATTATTTACCGATCCAAGTCTGGTTGTTGACTATATCTACTGGTTTGAGTCCGGATATACATACTAGGCCTTGATGATACACTTCTTATGGTTAACGATATTGGGGAGTGAGATTGAAAGTAGCAATTTGGCTATGTTGGAAATGAGGAATTGGTTATAATGTAGCATGACATAAATGGGCTCTGGTGGTAAAATAACTAGATGGCAGGAGATGGTTAGCTTATAAATTGTGACTAGTAAGTATATGATGACTAGCCGATAATTGAATTAGTGATAATAGATGGATCGTTGATTAACAAACTAGTGTATAAATAATGCTAAGGTCGCTTTGCGTTGGTAAATTGTGAAATATTGGTAAATGAACGATTGATGATAATTGTGGGATGATGGTTAAATGATAGTGAAGGTTAGTTATAACATTAGTTGATTGCATTATTCAATCCTGAGTGTACTCTTCAGTCGTATCGGAGTCTGTGATTAGTTATTTACTTTTCTGCACCAATTGGTCTATGGGAGCCAATTTTGTAGTGATGCTTTCTTGTGTTGATGCTTTATGATAAGTTGTTATTATGTATTATTTACTTTTTATGCATGACGATATTGGCACGTGTCGATGTCTTATGTTATACTATTATTCCAATGTTATTACTTATTATGTTCAATAATGTTGAAGATGATTCAGGTTCACTTCTATACCTTGACTTAGTTATGTTTGAGATGATTCAGGTTCGCTTCTGTACTTTGACTTAGTTATATTGATGTGTGAGCCTATGCTAACACATTTAAAGTTTTTAACTCTAAATAATTGCAAAATCTTAAGCAACTTTAGTCTTTTTTATTAGTTTACTTTGATTTTGCAGTATAAGTAGAGAAGAAGGGGAACCACAAATAAAGGAAGCAAAAAGCATGAAATCAGAAGTAAATAAAGAACAAAGTGTGGCTGACGACATCCATGACACGTCGTCAGCCTAGTGATATCCTGTCAAGGATGCCGTTAACCTTAACCATAGAATGAGATTTGCTGTAATGTTATGATGGCATGTCGTGATAAGGCGTCAGAGTTGTGATAAGGCGTCAGGATCACCGTCAACCTTAGGTAGAAATTCTCAAAATGGAAAAGAAACTGATGACATCCATGACGCGCCGTCAAACTCCTAATAGGACATCATTGTTGCCGTCAGCTTGAGATAGCAAAAGCCAAACTTAAAGAGAATCTGATGACGTCCGTGATAGGCCGTCAAACTCCTGATAGGCCATCACGAGCGCGATCATCTATTTCGAAGAAAATCTGAACTTTAATTTTATTTCGTTATTTAGGGTTAACTATTTAAAGCCTTGTTTTAGGTTTTTTTTTATTCATTCAATCATTATCGATTGACATATCCCACAAGATATAATATATGACTTTTCTCTCTCTCTCTCTCTCGAGAAACCAATATTTCAGTTTTGCTTTGTGATTCAATTACAAGTTCACTTTTGATTTCCTTCATTATTGTAAGTTAATCTTCTCAATTATGAATTCAATTTGTGTGCTTATTTCTTGCATCATGAGTGGCTGAACACTCTTAACCTGGATTATGGTATCTAGGGTTAGGTCATGATAAGGTGGTAATTAACTACTCAAGGTTTAATAGGTGTTAGGATTTCTTGGTAATTCTAAGATTAGAATTTATGTCTGTTGGTTGCAAAAAATAGGCATACCTACTTTGGTTTGCTTGAGAAAGAAATCATAAACAGTAGGAATTGAATTATCAATAGGGACTCAGAAAGGCTTCATTTAATAATCAGTGTTGTAACAAGATTGATTAACCTAAGGTAAAATCTGGGCAGTGAGTTGTGATTCCCTAAGTCCGAGAGGATTAGGAAATTAGACACTCGAATAGGTCGAGAGACATTTGAGCATATCATCGATAAAGATAGCTTTTCATCCTAACCTCCGTGAGAGACTTGAGTAAATTTTGGCATCTGTCATGTACTGTAAGCCCTAGTGAATATAATTCTTGTTATTTTATAAACTCTTGATTGACAAACATTGAAATTAAAAGTGACCAAAAAAAAATTATTTTCTAATCTCCGAAACCCCCATTTTATCTTTTTATATCGTTTGTTTGAATTTAACTTGTAGCTTTAGTGTCAAACTAGTTTAATCGCCACTCACATTGTTCCCTGTCGGATTCGACCCCAACCTTGTTGGGTTTTATATTGACAACGATTGCTTACACCCTTCAAGAGTGTAGTTTTAGCGTTATCATTTGTTATCTTTAATGTCATCATACTTATATCATGACCTATTGAGTATCCATTATTTTGGCACTCATGCTACACTTCTATACCTTTTCGATGTAGATTCGAGTGCTAGCTGTCGCGGTTGATCGTTGAACATTCTGTATTGATATTTTCGGTGATAGGGTTTGCTCTTGGAGTTTGATTTGCCTATTTCCCTCTATCTTTTAAGTTTAATCTTTTGTTATCGAGACAGATTTTGTTGACTATTCTAAGTCTTTAAGTTGTAATACTATTAGATGCTCTTGTACTGGCTCTACCAGGTCGTAGGATGGTATCTGGTATTGACTACTTTTATCTTTATAGAGTACTTTAAATATTTATAAAAATACGTTCTTAAAATTCACCTATTTTGGGCATTTCCTATCGAATTAACCCATTGTGTTAGCTCCAGGTTAATTTTGGCTTACCTACTGACATGATGTAGTGGGTGCCATCATAACTAGTAAATTGAGTCGTGACAGTTTGATTTTTGCACAGTTCATTTGAGAATTTTGTTAATACAAAACATGTTATTGAATAGTTAAATTAAATTAGAATTTGGTAAAAAGAAAAGTTAATTACCTTTCTAAAATGCTTTAGATGTATATGAAAAACTTTTAGTTATGATAAACATATATGATTTTATAACTTATTAATATTTTTAGACGAGATAGTGAATCTAGGTACGTTCAAATATTATTATTATACAATAGATATTTTATAACAAATAATTTTCTATTAGTTATGGTATATTTAAAATGTGATATTTATTTTATTACGAACCAATGCAGTACTCAAAAATGTACATAGTAGATAAATAATTAAAGGGGGTTGTTGCCACCTCCACTTTCATGTGGAGATGGAGGAAGGTGTACATCAAGTGGGTACTATATAGATGTCATTCACCAACACATATGCATACATTTAACCTTACAAACTTGCATTATATAGCAAATAAAACTTTTCATCACCTTTTTGTCTAGTAATTAAAAAATACATACGCTACAACATGTTTTATCTATATACATACATATATACATACACACACGCGCACACACACACATACATATATATATATATATATATATTGATTTAAGGAGGAAATTGTGGGAAAATATTCATATTTTGATGCTATATTCAACCCCCGAAGGTAAGATTATCTACATCAAGTTATTAAAGCTTCAATTATAGTGGGGCATTATTTGATGAATTTTCGGAGGGGATTTTACCTTTTGCATCCAGGTAGGCTAGGCTTACCCTACGTTTAGATTGAGATTCTTTACAGTAATTGTGTGTTATGCTAGTTTTGGGTAGGTATCATTATAAATATTTCATTTATTATTTATGTAGTTATGGCTCCGTTCTAATAAATTTTGGACCTATTATTCCTTAGTATGGTGTAATGTTTATGAAATTAGGGCATGGTATTAAACTAAAAAACCTTGAATTTCTCCCTTTTAACTAAGTTATGAATATGTTTATTTAAATGCATTTCAATTACAATTCAGGACCAGCATAAACTTTATTTTCATCATTTATTGTGAGTTCTGGAACCACTTTGGCCTCAGTTTTGGTATGGTTTTAGTTTTAGTTATACAATTGAGTATGGTTACTATAGTTTTGGTTTGAGTCCAATATTTGGGTATGGTATGATCTAGGAGTTTTTGCACTGATTACTGTTGTTTTGGGAGTTGTGGTTCCTTTGAGTTCTGATTCGAGTCAAACGTCAGTTTATGAGTTCTATTATATATCATATATATGGACTCTTGTTATTTCACATTAATTTTGTTTCGAATCCAAAATATGACCTCTTGTTATTATCCATTACTACTGGTTCGAGCTTGGTAACTGGCCTCTCGTTACTATCTTTTGGTACCGGTTCAAGAGCGGTGCCCATTTAGATGGATACTATGATTTCGTGGGACTGGTGCATTTATAGATTATTTATGTTTAATTACTTCTTGTGAGTCCTACTGACTTAAGGGGGAACAGTTGGGTTAACTGTTATTTCAGTGTGACTAGCGGGCTTATAAGGGTCCATTTTGATAATGTTTGGTTTGCTTCTGTTTACTGTATTATTCATATTTTTGTATCACTTTTAATTATTCCTTTACTACATATGCATAGCTCAGTAGCTATTTTCTTTTTATCCTTATTTACTACTGACCTAGATTATACCATCTTATTTTCGTTATACTTTTCATATATTGAGCTTAGTCGATCCATGATGCCTACTGAATACCCATTGCTTTGGTACTCATACTGCACTTTTGCATCTTTTTTAGATACAAATCTGGATACCAGCCACCGGCATTGATGTGATCCTCATATCCTAGTACTAATCCAGAATTGTAACGCCCCAAGAACCTATCCCGAGATGTCACATGGTGCTCAAGGCCACACGTGGCCTCAAGCTAACCCTCTAAGCCTGTCATCCCTTTTAGAACTCATTATAGCGCAAATCATGCTAAGATAAAGAGGAATAACCATGTCATGAACATACTGAAATATGAAGTAATACTGCCCTATATAAACAAAATACTGAAATCTCTGTACACACTGGTACACTAGTCTGACCAAGCCTCTACTACATAGGACTGAGGAGCCATTGGGACAGATCCCTAACTGACTCGTACTGAACTGAAAGTAAACAACCATCTATTAAAAAGACAAAATTGGATACACAGTTCCTCGAACCATGAGGACTCACCAACCGCAGAAATATAGGTGAAGGTACTCAAAGATCACTGCCACTGCTGAGACAGAGCACCTGAACCTATATCATGAGGAAATATAGAATACAAAAGAGTATGGGAGTCAGTACTTAGTAATGTACTGAGTATGTGGGGGTGGATTCAACACTTTAAATAATATCATAAATGTATAATAAAATCATGCATGCTGACAATAATAACTCTCTTCGCTTGAATTATCTAAAACATCTTTTCCGTAAGTCATCAGTAATAACATATGCTTCATAAATATCATAAATCATTTATCTCAATTCAAAATCTTTTACTCATGACTTAGAGTGACTCGGTAACTCATGGTACTTAGATCATTATGGACGTGGGAGTTTCTCATAACCGACATAACTACACCATGTGAGCCACATGGAGTCCAACGTTTTGCCCTCCTAAGGAGAGAACCCCACATTAGCGGGGGTGTCGTACTCTTGCCAGGGAGTACAACCTCAATCTCTTTATCACAATCTCATACTCAGCCTTTGGCCTACAATTATCAACATCAATCCTATGGTGGCATGTAGTTTCGGGAAAATACCACATTTCCACACGGTGCTAAATACTCCTCCCAGACTCAGCTCAAAACGCGTTACGAAATCCACCTTAATCAATATCAAATCATGGGTCTATTTTAAAGACCAAAACATAAATATATATATATATATATACACACACATATATATATATCATCTGCAAATCATAAACATCTTGTGGATTCCGAACCCGACTCAACTACACAATCTTTCTCAACATCAAGTACATTTGCTTTTCGAATCATTTTCAAATATCAAAGCTTCAAGGAAACATCATAGGACTCATTCTTGACTTTCAATCTCAAATATCCATATATATTCAATAGTCAAATTTCTCATGGAAAGGCATAACTCATGACATTTGTCTTAAATCGCTTAGAAATCATCAATACATAATGACAATATACAACTCATGGAATAAATTCTCAATTTAAGAAACATGATGGTGAAATAATCATAAATATCAGACTTATTCAAATCAAATCTCATAAATCATAAATAAAGAAATTTGGGCGTAAACCCACTTGCAAAATCATGTAAATCAATAATAAAAAGTAAATATTTAGGCACAAGAACAAAATGAGTATTCCTGTCCAAGCCCCACATACCTTGGATTATAATAATTTTTTTTTGGAGATGTAGAAACTTGTTTGGAACTTCTTCCTTACAATTTTTAGATAAGATACTTGATTCCTTTGACTAGGGGAGCTTAATTCTTGGACAACTTGGAGAAATCTATGGAAGATCCTTGAATTTCTTGGAAGGAGTTTTGATTTTGGGTTAAGAGAAAACCCTAGTTTTCTAGAAGATTCTTGGAGAAATTGGAGAGAAATAGGAGAAAATGATCTTCTCTTCACTATGTTGATGTATATATAAGGCAACAAGGAGCGAAAATGACCAAAATGCTCTTTTGAAAAAGCTGAAATTCATTGATCGGGGCCTGTGACGGTCGATCTGACGGTCTATCAGGTCTCCTAAGGATCCATCAGGTCTCCTGATAGTCCACCAGATCGTCCGTCACTCGAGTGCCAAAACTAGAATGTTCTGCCTCGATGTGACGGTTGAAGTGATGGTCCATCAGGAACTGCCGGACCACCAAGTCATTTGTCACTCGAGGGCCAGAAATGAGACATTCTGTCTCGACCTGATGGACCCCTTGATAGTCCGTCAACTTTTTAACGGTCCACCTTCTTGTCCTTCATATGGTGACCAGGAAGCGGGTTCACTGCCTTGGCTTGATGGGACACTTGACGATCCACCAAGGAATTGACGGTCCGCCAGGTCGACCGTCAGACCTGGGCGATCTGATATCGCTGAGTAAAATGGCTATAACTCCCTCGTCTGATGTTGGATTTTGATGAAATTGGTATTGATGGAAATCTTATTCAATACTATACATGACAGAAACTAGAAATTAGAGAAATACAGTACGGTTTAAACATCAATCACTTTGGAAGTCATACATATCCACTCAAAAGAAGGATTTAGGCTTAAGAAACGATCGGGGTATTACAATATCTCCCCCTTGGATACATTAGTCCTAGAATGTTGCTAGATAGTCCAAGAACAAGAGAGAATGAGGATGCCCAGCTGGAATGATTCACACAGGAAGGCTCACATTACTGTAAACGTTCGAGTACTCCACCAAATGCATGAATCATAGAGGGAATAACCACATAGCTGACTACATTAGATTTGGAGGAACTGAATTAAGAGAATAGTACCTTCAACTTGATTTGAACTCGCGGAGAAAAGATGAGGGTAACTAGCTCGCATATCTGCTTCTATTTCCCAAGTGGCACCCTCTACTCATTGATTTCGCCACAGAACTTTAACTAAGGGAACTTCTTTGTTCCTAAGTCTACGGACTTGATAATCTAGGATTTCAACTAGGGTTTCATCATATGAAAGTCTATCCTAAACATCACAACCTTCCGATAGATCAATAACAACAGAGTCTCCAATGTGATTCTTGAGCATAGAAACATGAAACACAGGATGGACAGCTGACAACTCTGCAGGCAACTCAATCTCAGAAGCTGTGTTCCCAACACGATTCAAAACTCTATAAGGGCCAACATATCTAGGACTCAACTTCCCTTTCTTTCTAAATCTTTTTACCCCTTTCATGGGTGAAATTTTCAAGTACACCATATCACCAACTTCAAACTCAAGAGCTCTTCTTCTCACATCTGCGTACAACTTCTGACGACTCTGGGCTATCTTTAACCTCTCCTGAATTAACTTAAATTTCTCCATAACCTAAAATACAGCATCAGGTCCAATAACCGCAGCTTCACCAACTTCGAACCAACCTATGGGTGATCTACATCTTCTCCCATACAAAGCTTCAAATGGATCCATTCCAATGCTAGCATGAAAACTATTGTTGTAAACAAATTCAATCAACGGCAAATGTTCATCCCAACTTCCTTTGAAATCAAGAACACAAGTGCTCAACATATCCTCCAAAGTCTGGATAGTCCTCTCAGCCTGACCATCTGTCTGCAGATGAAAAGTAGAGCTAAGATAAACTTGGGTGCCAAGACTCTTCTGAAAGACTCTCCAAAACTGATAAGTAAACCGAGTACCTCCATCAGAGATGATAGACAACGGAACTCCATGCATCCTGACTAACTTTTGAATATACAGCTTAGCATAGTCCTCCGCGGTGAAAGATGTATGCACTGGTAGGAAATGTGCTGACTTTGTCAACCTATCTACAACGACCCAAATAGAATCATGATGATGATGAGAGAGAGGTAAACCGGTCATGAAATCCATATTCACCACTTCCCACTTCTAAGTAGGAATGTTAAATTCTTGAATCACACAACCGGGCCTTTGGTGCTCTATCCTTACCTGCTAGAAAGTTGCACACTTTTCTATGAACTTTGCTATATATTTTTTCATACCATTCCACCAATAAATTTCCCGCAAATCACGATACATCTTGGTAGCACCGGGATGAATAGAATACTACGCGCCATGTGCCTCAGCCATAATTCTCTACCTTACATCATCAACATCAGTCACACATAATATATTCTAAAATCTCAATAACCATCTCCCCCTTGGGAGAAAACCTCCATCTTTTGGTCTTTGACGGATGCTTTCAATTCAGCTAAACAAGAATTCATATCCTGCTTCTCCTTCACTTCCGAAACTAGGGAAGATTCAGAACTACTCTGAATCCAAACATTACCCTTAGTGGAGTCAAGCAATCTAACACCTAACCTAGCCAAATGATGCACTTCGCGGACTAACTCCCTCTTTTCTCCCTCTACATGCATCACACTGCCCATGGATGATCTGCTAAGGGCATCTGCCACTATGTTGGCCTTGCCCGGGTGATACAACACACTCATATCGTAATCCTTCAGTAATTCTAACCATCGCCTCTGTCGAAGATTCAATTCTCTCTGAGTGAACACATACTGTAAACTCTTGTGATCTGTAAAGACATCAACATGAACACCGTACAAATAGTGTCTCCAGATTTTCAAAGCAAAAACCACTGTAGCTAACTCGAGGTCATGGGTCAGATAATTCTTCTTATGAGGTTTCAACTGCCTGGAGGCATAGGCCATAACCTTACCCTTCTGCATCAACACGCAACCCAGACCAACTCTAGAAGCATCACAATATACCATAAAATTATCTACACCATTAGGCAGGGTCATCACAGGGGCTGAAGTGAGTCGAGTCTTCTCGCAAGAATCTGACCACTGGAATTTAACCTTCTTTTGGGTCAACCGGGTCGAAGAAGCAGCAATGGAAGAGAAACCTTTAACAAAACGATGACAGTAGCCAGCTAGACCCAAGAAACTCGTAATATCAGACGGGGAAATAGGTCTAGGCCAATTTTTCACAGTTTCTACCTTTTGAGGATCAACTCAAATACCATCAGTAGAAATAATATGACCCAAAAAAGCAACTGATCTTAGCCAGAATTCACACTTGCTAAATTTGGCAAACAACTATTGATCCCTAAGGGTCTGTAAGATAATTCAAAGATGATCTACATGGTCGTTTTCACTCTGGGAATATACAAGGATATTATTTATAAACACAATAATGAACATATCTAGGTACAATCTAAACACCCAATTCATGAGGTCCATAAAAGTTGTCGGGGCATTCATTAGCCTAAAGGATATGACCAAGAATTCAAAATAACCATAACGAGTATAGAAAGACGTCTGTGGAATATCACACTCTCTAACTTTAAGTTGGTGATAACCGTATCTCAAATCTATCTTCGAGAAGTAGATGGCACCTTGCAGCTGATCAAATAGGTCATCAATTCTAGGAAGAAGGCACTTGTTCTTAACTATGACCTTGTTAAGTTGACGATAGTCAATGCGCGTAATGAACCATCTTTCTTTCACACGAATAGAACAGGTGCACCCCATGGAGATACACTGGGCCTTATAAAACCCTTATCAAGAAGATCTTTGAGTTGCTCTTTCAACTCCTTAAGTTCTGCGGGGGACATATGATACGGAGTAATAGAAATAGGTTGTGTATCAGGCAGAAGATCAATCATGAATTCTATCTCTCTATTGGGAGGTACCCCTGGGAGATTTTCCGGGAAAACATTAAGAAACTCATTGACAACACTTATAGACTGAATAGTTGGAGTCTCAGACTTAGTGTCTTTAACTCAAACCAAATGATAGATACAACCCTTGGATATCAATTTCCTAGTTTTAAGATAGGATATGAAATGACTTTTAGGAGATACAGAATTTCCAGACCACTTAAATACTGGCTCATTGAAAAACTGAAACTTGACTACCCGGGTATGATAGTCTATATACGCATAACAAGAGTGAAGCTAATCCATACCCAGAATAATATCAAAATCAACCATGTCTAGCTCAATCAAATCTGCAAACATGACTCTGTTAAGAACAGTGATAGGACACTTCTTATATACTTGCTTAGCAATAATAGATTCACCCACTGGTGTAGAAACTAGAAAAGGCTCAGGAATCTTTTCAGCACTGATTTCAAAATTCACAGCCACCAACAGAGTCACATAAGATAAACTTGACCCAGGGTCCACCAACACATACACATCGAAATGAAATACACGAATCATACTAGTAACAATATCTGGTGAATCCTTCTGCTCCTGGTGGGGTGGTATAGCATAAAAGCAATTCTAGCGCTGACCACCTATAGTACTAGATGAGGCACCCTGAGGAAGAGTAGGATAAATTACAGGGAATGGAGCACTAATAGTCTGACTCTGGAGACAAATATTGCGACTCCCCTGTCTAGCATAAAGGCAATACCATAACTTATGGCCCAACTTACCACAACCAAAACAACCCTTATGACTGACTAAGCACTCACTGGGATGGTCTTTATCACACTTCAGACATGAGGGAGGACGAGGTTTGTTACTCACACTATCCTGGGACCTGGACATAGTAGGCCTACTACCCTGCTCTGGCCTCATTCTGAATGTAGGAGTACTGGCTGATGAACACGCTGGCACAAAAGAACGGCTCTGGAACTGAGGGCGAATCCCTCAAGAAAATTTAGTCAGACTATATTCTCTGATCTAATTCTCTTATTCCCTCTCACTCTCTATCTCTTTCACTTTGTCTGATTTAATCTGCGGAGCATGAATTATTAGTCTTGAAAGATCTATGTCCCTATTAAGCATATCGGATCTACATTCTTTCACAATGTAGCCAGATATACCGGTCAAGAACTTACTCATACTAGTTCTAGAATCAGCCATCATATCGGGAGCATACTTAGATAACTGGTTAAACTTATGAAAATACTTCTTAACTGTCATGGGACCCTGTCTCAAGTTCATAAATACTTCTAATTTTGCTTCCCTCAGCTCCGGGAGAAAGAATCTATCTTAGAAGGCATCTTGGAATAATTGCTAAGTCACAGGAGTATCATTCTCCCCTCTACTCTTCCTCCACATCTCCACCCAATCATAAGAAATATCTTTCATTCAATAGGCAGCCAATTCAACACTCTCATCTTCCATCATGTGCATAATTAGAGTGATTTTTCTCACCTTATCTAAATACATTTGTGGGTCTTCACCTACTTTTGACCCAAAGAACTCATATGGATTCATTCGCATAAAGTTGTAAACCTGGGCTGCAGTAGAATTATTCCCTTACAGAGGTAGAACAGTAGCCTGGGTGTTGGCTTGGGCATTGGCGGTGACCGCCTGGGCTAGCGCTTGGAAAACTGCCCAGAATTTAGTGTGGGACACTATCTTACCTAAAGGATCAATGGGTTGAGTTCGTTCGTTGTTTTTGCGAGCTCTACAAGGAGGCTTTTTATGTCATAAGAGAGCATGAATTAACAGTAGAGAGAAACAGTCACAGGCATAATAGACTCTTGAAAAAAAAAACAACTTTTCCTAAAATGTCCCATAGCCTCTTGCCCAAAGATGTGGGGCGCTACACACCAATGACCAAGACTCTATGTAACGCGGCTTGTCAGACTCCCAAGGACTCCTGGAACCTTATGCTCTGATACCAAACATATAACGCCCCAAGAACCTATCCCGAGACATCACATGGTGCTCAAGGCCACACGTGTCCTCAAGCTAACTCTAAACCTGTCATCCCTTTCAGAACTCAGTATAGCGTAAATCATGCTAAGATAAAGAGAAAAAACCATGTCATGAACATACTAAAATACGAAGTAATACTACCCTGTAGAAACAAAATACTGAAATCTCTATACACGCTGGTACACTAGTCTGATGAAGCCTCTACTACATAGGACTGAGGATCCATTGGGATAGATCCCCAAATGACTCGTACTGAACTGAAAGTAAATAACCATCTATTAACAAGAAAAAATCAGATACACAGGTCCTCGAACCATAAGGACTCACCAACCGAAAAAATATAGATGAAGGTACTCAAATATGACTGTCGCTACGGAGACTGAGCACCTGAACCTATATCATAAGGAAATATAGAATACAAAAGAGTATGGGAGTCAGTACTTGGGAATGTACTGAGTATGTGGGGGTAGATGGAACATTTTAAATAATATCATAAATGTATAAGAAAATCATGCATGCTGATAATAATAACTCTCTTCGCTTGAATTATCTAAAACATCTTTTCCGTAAGTCATCAGTAATAACATATGCTTCATATATTAAAAATCATTTAACTCAACTCAAACTCTTTGACCCAAGACTTAGAGTGACTCGGTAACTCATGGTACTTAGATCATTATGAGCGTGGGAGTTTCTTATAACCAACATAACTACACCATGTGAGTTGCATGGAGTTCAACGTTTTACCCCCCTAAGGAGAGAACCCTACATTGGCAGGGGTGTCATACTCTTTCTAGGGAGTAAAACCTCAATCTCGTTATCAAAATCCCATACTCGGCCTCTGGCCCACAATTATCAACATCAATCTTATGGTGGCACATAGTTTTGGGAAAATATGACATTTCCTGCTCGGTGGTAAATACTCCTCCCAGAGTTAGCTCAGAACACGTTAGGAAATCCACCTTAATCAATATCAACTCATGGGTCTATTTTAAAGACCAAAACATAAATATATATATATATATATATATCATCTGAAAATCATAAACATCTTATGGATTCCTAACCCGACTCAACTCAACACAATCTTTCTCAACATCAAGTACATTTGCTTTTCGAATCATTTTCAAATATTAAAGCTTTAAGAAAACATCATAGGACTCATTCTTGACTTTTAATCTCCAATATCGATATATATTCAAAAGTCAAATTTCTCATTAAAAGGCATAACTCATGACACTTGTCTTAAATCGCTTAGAAATCATCAATACATAATGACAATATACAACTCATGGAATAAATTCTCAATTTAAGAAACATGATTGTGAAATAATCATAAATATCAGACTTATTCAACTCAAATCTCATAAATCATAAATAAAGAAATTTGGAGGTAAACCCACTTGCAAAATCATGTAAATCAATAATAGAAAGTAAATATTTAGGCACAAGAACGAAAGGAGTGTTCCTGTCCAAGCCCCACATACCTTGGATTATAATAATTTTTTTTTTGGAGATGTAGAAACTTGTTTGGAACTTCTTCCTTACTTTTTTGAGATAAGATACTTGATTCCTTTGACTGGGGGAGCTTAATTCTTGGACAACTTGGAGAAATCTATGGAAGATCCTTGAATTTCTTGGAAGGAGTTTTGATTTTTGGATTAAGAGAAAACCCTAATTTTCTAGAAGACTCTTGGAGAAATTGGAGAGAAATAGGAGAAAATGATCTTCTCTTCACTACGTTGATGTATATATATTAGGCAACAAGGAGCAAAAATGACCAAAATGCTCTTTTGAAAAAGTTGAAATTCGTTGATCGACCGTCTCATCAGGTCTCCTAAGGATCCATCAGGTCTCCTGATGGTCCACCAGATCGTCCGTCACTCGAGTGCCAAAACTAGAACATTCTGCCTCGATGTGACGGTTGAAGTGATGGTCCATCAGGAACTGCCGGACCACCAAGTCTTTCGTCACTCGAGGGCCAGAAATGAGATATTCTGTCTTGACCTGACGGACCCCTTGACGGTCCGTCAACTTTTTGATGGTCCACCATCATGGGCGTCACATGGTGACCAGGAGGAGGGGTCACTGTCTTGTCTTGATGAGACACTTGACGGTCCGCCAGGTCGACCATCAGACCTGGGCGATCCGATATCGCTGAGTAAAATGGCTATAACTCCCTCGTTTGATGTCAAATTTTAAGGAAATTGGTATCAATGGAAATATTATTCAATGCTCTACATGACAGAAACTAGAAATTAGAGAAATACAACATAGTTTAAACATCAATCACTTTGGAAGTCATACATATCCACTCAAAAAATAGATTTAAGCTTAAGAAACAATCAAGGTATTACAAGAATAGTTTGAGCTTTATAGGTTCGAGGTTGATCCTCCTCCATATGATCTAGTTTACCCTTTTTGTAATGGAGAATACTTTGTATATATTATGTATATTCTAGATTTTATCTAGTACTTTGGTTATCTTTTTATAGTGGCTCTCATACCGACCTTACTAGGTCTTGGGAGGGATTATCTAGTATATCTTATCCTTCTTCTTCTCCTAATTTGGTGTATATTATGTTTGATATGTTTTCTTCTTACTTATGACTATTGTTATTATTTCTACCATTTTCTTTCATATCCCAGCTTTTTCTTATTTTCTGTCTGTTAGCTTGTTATGTGATGTTCCAAGCTATTGCTTGGATTGTCTACTGGTGGGATAAGATAGGTATTATCATGACTTGAGAAATTGAGTTGTGACACCTTGATATTAGAGCCTTGGTACCGGTATTTCTAGTAGAAGAGCCAAAGTTAGTAGAGTCCCATGGATTGGTAGGATACGTATGTATCCTATCATTGAGTCTACAATTTTTTATAAAGGTCTCATTATTTTGATTCACTTATATTTGTGGTGTCTACATTGGTCTCTAAATCTTTATTTTTAATGCCTCGAATCTGGTACTCGGAATGCTACATGGTACTCATGACCCCGAAGGACCCCAAGCTAACCTATGACTGATATCTGTAACTGGGCACTACATAACATACTGTATAAATACAGAATAAAAGTTTGAAAGGCCATAAGATTCAAATATCTGATAAAACATAACATCTGACTAATACGGTATCACCATACCAAAACTGATATAACTATCTGAACATACTAGTCTAAAAGCCTCTAAACTATCTAAAAACTGTGGAGTTGATGGGACATGTCCACAACTAACTCCAAACTACTAAAATAATAAAGAAATAAAATAATCATGCTATCCTTGAATGATAGGGATTCACTGCTAGTCTGGCTGCTAAATATCTAATCTACTAAGGATGCTCTAGAGCTCGTACTTCTAAACCTATGGTATAAAACACCATAGTACAAATGCGTCAGTATAATTGAATATACTGGTATGGAAGTGATGTAGATTGAATGCAAGGAGTTTATATGCATAAACAATACTAACTGACTGAATAACATAAATGCAAGAATACATGCATGAATACGTAAACTGTAACTGAGACCATGACATCATTGAATCTGAATATTGATAACACAAGTTTTGTATAACTGATATACTATTATCTGAATGACTATGTTTAATAGTCCTATTTCTGATGGAACTAGCTGAGTTCTATACTGAACTGGGTGACTATATCTGGCAGTCCTGAATTCTATAGAGCTATCTGAGTTCTATTACTAAGATTGAGACTGTAACTGTAACTGTGAGAAGTTATCTAACTGACATGCCCCCAAATAAGTTATTATAGATAAGTTAGGGTCCAATCTGTAACCCAAATTAGAAGGGTGTCAATACTGAGCCACTGGTAAGGACAAGCTATGGGTGACCCTCATCTGATAGTGTCCCCAAAAGAGAATGGTGGGACCCTTATCTAACAGTGTTAATCCACCTTATCAACCTTCATCTATCAGTGTTGATGTCTCAACCTATGCTAGCTACATAGTTCTGGAATGCAAGGATTGCTTCTAAGGATCACCCCCTCAACTGTCAGTGTGTGCCCTCATCCTTGGGTTTACTCTGTGCTAATTCCTACTCCCATCTGAATAGACACTGAAACATGATTAACTGAACTGAACTGGACTAGGTTCAGTGAGTTTTGTTGACTGATGGAATACTATTGAGATTACTGAGTAACTGAGATTTCTAAGATTATTGGGATTTCAAAGTTTTCCTGAGTCATGCGTCTGACTGAATTCTACTGAGCATGGCTTGACTGAGAGTATTATGAAAATTGACACTGGCTCTTGACACATAGCTAAATTGTTGGGTACAAGTACCCCCAGGACTTGATAGCGTAAAACTAGCAAGACATGACCCTTCTTGATATATGACCATAGTCAACAATTCATAGTACAATCATTGGAGATTTCATGAAGTATTCGCATGCTATAAGCTTACACATGAATAGGAATGCATATAAACATATCATAATTTCGTCACCCTAATCTCATAAACATTACGACAATCCATTACAAAGAATAACAATAAAGCGGGAGTCATATCGAACTTAAGGGAGAAACATGGATTTATTAATTTTGGTCATTAATGAGTCATAAGGCATAATTCTTATTATCTTAGGCATTTTATCAAACATCTTGCATGCATATCTTTAGGCTTAGGCATGAATATTGAAATAATACTTCATGGAAATATTTTACACTTCCAATACAAAAATTTCAACCACCCACTAACATATTTTCATGATAGTTATTAAATACCTCAACTTAGAAATCAAACAATAGCATAAACATGGATATAATTCAACTCGTACCATGAAATCCAAAGTTTATATTTCAAATAGGGTTTCTTGAGCTTCATGGGTGAGAGGAACCCATGAATCAATACTTGACATACCTAGGTGGATGATTTCTTGAAAATTGGTGGAGGAAAGATTAAATTCTTGACTTGGGATTAAACACCTAAGGTTTCTTGTTCTTGGGGGTTGATCTTTGAGAAAAACCCTAATTTGGTGTTATAGATGAATAATGAAGTTATGAGCTCAAGTTTGGTATAACTAGGGGTTAAAATGGGTGGAAAAATACCCAAATACCCTTTCAAAACTGGATTAAAATTATTGATCGGAAGTGGCAACAGTTTAGGCGATGATCTATCGCTGGCTAGACGATTCATCGGTCCTGACCATCGCACTTGGCCAGAACCTGAACTTTCTGCCTCGTCTATGATGTTTTGAATGATGGTCTATCACTAGCTTGATGATACATCAATCCTGGCTGTTGTACTTGACCAGAAGTCAAGTTCACTTCCTTAGTCGCAATGGCTTAGGTGACGGTCCGTCGGCCTGACAGTCACTTCTGAGCAGTTTTGATAGTTCTCTGTAAAACGTTCATAACTCTTTACTCTGATACTGGATTTGGATGAAATTGGTAGCATTGGAAAGCTAATTCAATTTTTTACAAGATAAAAAGTCGAAATTAGGAAAATTCTATCTAATTTAAACATTTATAATTTAGGAAGTTATTACTTACTCTTCTGGAGACCAGATTTCACTTAAAGAAAGTTCGAGATATTACATTATTTGTTTCACTCTTTCATAGATATCTAGGATGTGGGGTGCAACAGTCGGGGATCAGGACACTGATTTTTCTTCTAGAGCCTAATTTAGGGCAGAGGTTGACCTCGAGGTCAACAGTAGGCTAGAGTAAAGCCCCAGATAAAGATAAGGCTAGAGAGATATAGACAAATCCTATTATATCTCCTAAGCCTAAGACAACTCTAGGTATTCTGCCACCATAGCAGCAAGTGACAAGGAGGCAACCCCAACTTCATTGGATTTTATATTTTTTTTTTGTTCTTTGGGATACACTGGTACAATTATTAGGTTTATCTTGTAGTTCGTCGATCTATGATGGTCATCCAAGTACATAAGCTATTGTTGATTTAGGGGTGCATCCTACTATGGCAATGCCTAGGGAAAAGGTTTTGCCTGCATCGATAGTACCACAATACGTAGTAGTCCAACCAATAATGTCCATGGAGAAGTAGAAGTTATTAAGTGAATTCTTGAGATTAACTCCCCCTAGGTCTTTTAAGACTCCAAGAGATGGATAATGAGGCCCAAATGGGTAATAATAAAAGACCTTGTTATTAGGGTGATTATACTAGGAGCCACATTTGCTCATAGTTCTGAGACTGAGGGTTTCAGGGTAGGTACCCCTAATAACAACCATAGAAGCATCAAGGGTAGCCTATTAATCTAGTTAAGGAATAACTTCAGATATCAGAGAGTGATTTATCCAATTATAGTGGTTTTAGTGGTCAGAGCAATAGTCAACCTCAGAGAGGTATTCAGTTAGGGTCATCAAGTTAGAGTAGTCATTTTAAATCCATTGAACATTCTAGATAGATCAAGGTGCTTGGGGAATGTTGTGACTGTGTAGTTATTGGACACTTCGACCATGAGTGTCCCCAACATGGGATGATTAAGCCTTTAGTTCACATTGTATATGGGATTAGATCAATACCGCCGCCAGTTAGGGGTGGTGCTCTAGGTCATAGGGGTGGTCCTCATGTTTTGAGAGGTGGTCATTAGGGAGGTAATTTAGGTAGTTATGTAGGTACCCAGTCTGGAAGTAGGCAGGGCCATTTGCATGTTGTATCATGTAGGCCAGAGGTTGAGGCTTTGGATGGTATAATCATAGTTACAATTTCATATGTCATCAACTTGCTTTTACTTTGTCGAATTCTGGTTCCACATTTTTATATGTTTCTACTTATTTTTCATCTTGGTTGGGTTAGTGTTTGGAGTCTTTATTTTTACATTTGAATTTAACTACACATGTGGGTATTCCATAGTAGTGGATCAGGTATATAGATCCTATTTGGGATTTTGAGTCTCAAGTTTATCTAATTGTGTTAGACATGATAAGTTTTGATTTGATTTTGGGCATGGACTGGTTGTCTTTCTATACGCAATTTAGATTGCATTGCTAAAACTATTAACTTAGCCATGCTTAACATAGCCCTAATTATGTGGTAGTGTTCTATTAGCTGCAGGCTAGTGGGGATAATTTCTTACATTATGGATCGTAGATTGATATAGAAAAGTTGTGAGTCATTCCTTGCTTATGTTCGAGATGTTAGTCTTAAGATTCTATTTCTTTATTCTGTTCTTATTGTTTGCAAGTTTCCAATATGTTTCTGAAGGACCTACCTAGCTTTCCTCCTGATAGTGATATAGAGTATGTTATTAACCTCTAGATGGGCACCCAGCCTATTTCTATGGCTCCTTATTTTATGGCTCTCAGCGAGTAGAAAGAGCTAAACACTCAACTTCAGGATCTTTTTAGGTAAGGGCTTCATCAAACTAGGTGTGTCACCATGGGGTGCTGCAGTTCTATTTGTGAAGAAAAAAATAGCTCTATGCATATGTGTATCTACTATAGGTAGTTAAATAAGGTGATACTGAATAATAAGTATCCAATGCCTCATATAGAAGATTTTTTTTATTAGCTTTAGGGTGCACCAGTTTTTTCTAAGATAATTTGAGGTTTGATTACCTTTAGTTCAGATCTAGGGATACAGACATCCCTAAGATGGTCTTTCAGACTCGTTACAGCTATTATGAGCTCCTAGTGATGTCTTTTGGGTTTACTAAGATAGTGTTTGGATGAACTTTTGAAAAGTAGCTTGTAAGCTAAAAGTTAAAAGTCATAAGGGAGACCCTACATTTGGATTTTGTCTTATTTTTTTTACTCCTTGGGACAAAAAGTGAGTTCTTAAAAGCTCTTTCTATTTTTGCCAAACACTATTAAAATTAGAGAAATTCTTAAAAGTCAAAAACACTTAGAAATAAGACAATCCAAACATCCCCTAATGCCCATAAAGATTTATGGATTGTATAAATCGTGTTTTTCAATCGTATTTGGACTACTTCATGATAGTTTCATCTATGGCATCTTTGTTTACTTGAGGAGCAGGGAGGAGCACGAGCTGTATTTGAGAATTGTACTCCATACTTTGAGAAATTATAGGATTTATGCTAAATTCTCAAAGTGTGAGTTTTGTCTTAATTCTGCAGCTTTTTGGGGGCATGTAGTGTCAAAGGATTGAAATACGGTAGACCTCGTGAAGTTTGATGCTATTAATGGTTGGTATAGGACTACATATCCAACTAATATTTATACTTTTATTGGGTTAGTAGGCTACTACAGGTAATTTGTAGAGAGTTTCTCATCTAGCTCCTATGACTAGACTGACCAGAAAGGTAGTTCTGTTTTAGTGATCTTTGAGTTGTGAGGTGAGCTTTCTGAAGCTCAAAGATTTGCTTACTTCATATGTTGTTCAGACTTTTTCTATAGATAATGGTTTATTATCCTTTACTTTGATGTATTTACTATTGGTTTAGGGTATGTTTTAATGCAGCAGGGTCGGGTTATTGCATTTGCATCGAGGCATCAAAAGGTACATGAGAATAGCCTCCCTACTTATGACTTAAGAGTTGGCAGTGATAGTGTTTATGCTTAATATTTGGAACCATTACTTGTATGGGGATTGTTGTGAGATCTTTACAAAACACCACTGTCTTTAGTGTATTATGACTCAAAAAAAAGCATAATTCGAGGCAACATGAAGGGATTGAGTTGCTAAAGGATTATGATACCTCTATTCTATGCCATACGGACAAGGTGAATATGGTATGAGACTCTTTGAGTAAGAGGTAAGTGAGTATGGGTAATTGATGAGTAGTACTCTACATTCGTGCACATTCCCATGTTTTGAAGGAATAAGTGAGACATAATTGTGATTAAATGCACTAATATTCATATTTTGTAGGAACCAAGCTAATAAGATGGAAACATGTGGATTGTACCTAAAAATAGAACAAAAAGTAGAAAGAAGTGCAACTAAAGACCTAGAGAAAAATATGGCATCAGTTATTGCAATCGCGATCTGAGGACTACGATCGCGGTTAGTCAAGATATCGTGATTGCTATAAAGCTGGTGCAATCACGACCTAGAAGAAATTGTACCCCAAGGGCAGGAACATAAATGCATACAGCTGATCCAAAATGTCCCCATATACACTCAAACCCTATCTCTTTAGGGATCATCTTTTCAATTCCCAATTATTGAACATTGTTCTAGTTCTTAGCCACCACACTTGGAGAAGAAAATATTATATTAATTTTTGGTGAATAATACATTAGAGTGGCTTCAAAGTGAAGGATTATCTAACCCCTATTGAAGATTTGTAGATGCTAAAAGTTTGAAGTAACGCTCATTTAGCCTTTTATAAATCTAATCAATGGAGGTTATTGGGTATATCTTTCTTACTATTTTTATGTGTAGCTAGTTCTTCCTCTTGGGATTATGCTAGATTAGGGTGTAATTATGTGTGGGATGTGATTTACTTGTGCATTTACTAGTTTGTGATTTTTATTTCTATTATTGCTTGGCTAAATTGGTTGGGATTTATGGGTGAAATCCTCAAATACCTAAATTCAGTTTGTGGGTGAAAATCCCAAGCTCTTGAAAGGTTAAACCATCCTTGAAGAATGTGTTTAGGTGAACTTTAGAAACCCACATCATCCTTGAAAGAGGGATGTAGGAACCAAGGCAATAATAGACAATTCATGAGCATAGTTTGCTAATTTTCACTCTCTTAGACCTAAGGGTGATTATGAAGTTGACTATACTTAGGGCACTATCCTAGAAATAGGGGTGCCTAATTGAGGTATTGGATGGTTTTATTGACACATTCGTTAGGTACTCTAAAGGTTCAATAAGTGACACCCTTAAGGTTTTGTTGATAAACTAGCCTAAAGGACTTTCAACCTAGTGTACCTCATCACTAACATTTAGAATTTGCATCAAGTCATCACACCCCCATGTGTAAGTTTTCCATAGAAAAGCATAATCCCAAGATCAGAGTTTAATTAATTATACTCTAATTATTTGTAACGCTGATTTAATACTTGAAAATCCTAAGAAGAAATACTAGTTTTGACACCTTTCACACACACACTCATTTTTATATTTTTGTACTCTAGTTTTGAATTAGAGCGAGTGACCATTATTTCAAGGTTATTTGATTGCCATTCACATTGTTCCTGGTGGATCGACCTCGACTATTTTCGGGTAATTATATTGACAATGATTGGCTTGCACTTAAATTAACGTGTAAGTTGAGCGTTATCATAAAATGGCATCATTGTCGGGAAACAATTTGGCGTATTGAGTTAGTTCGGAACTTTAGCTTACTTGCTTAAATTCAAACTTGTGATAAATTATTTGTGATTTTCTTTTGTTTCTTGTGTTAGGTAGATTTTTTCTTTTATTTACTTTTCTCTATGGCATATTTGGACTACTATGACTTTGGTAGTTTGAAGTCCTATCTTGACGATCCATGTCCATATTGTGACGTACCCCACTTTCCGAGAAATTGTAGATATGCTTCTCTGAGAGAGATGGAATAACCATCTCAATTTTATTGGGAGTATAGTTGCTCTTTATGTGGTGGTCAAGATGGATGTTGGAGTCATTGTCCAAATGCTCTGTCCTCTCATTGTGCTAACCCAAATGCTAGATATTCTTATGAGTTTAGTAGGGTTTATTATGCGGAGAAGGAAGAATAATATACTGGGTCAAAAAGTTTGAAAATACTTCAAACTATTTATGATTGGGTAACTACAATAGGGGAGAACGTGTACGAGATACGTCAACCCAATGAGGCATTTGGACAGGATATTGCCAAGATAGAGAAAATAAACAAGGAAACAAATCTTTCGAATACCATCACCTTTCCCACTTCCTAAGAGGAGGTGAATCAAAAAGAGAAACCAAGCTATATGGTCAATGATGTGCTTGGTAATGAAGAGTCCTCGATGATTTTCCAACCAACCGAACCAAATATTGTTGAAGATGCCAAAGTCAAGGAAATGGTGCTAGAGTCAAAATAAAAATCCAACCACATCTATTATGATGACTCTAGCCCATTACAGGGTGATAATACTAAGATGGATACAATTTCAGAATCTAGGAAAAGACCCCTTTCAAACTATTTTTCAATGTTATGCTTGGTGGATTTGATGAAAATCTATCCACCCAACCAAATGATGGATTTTGGAGAGATGGGGATGTATCCCTATATTTTGGGGTTTGACGTCCCAAAGGAGCACATGGGAACCCCGCACTCAAAGGCCAAGGAGCATAACTTCTGATGTTCAACTAATAGCCTATTGATGTTCCAACCCTTACCTAAGGAGCCAAATAAAAAATTTGATCTGAAGTTGGGTAAAAGGTTCAAGTCTTCAACATGGCAGGATAGAAGATGCATCACTATGCCCTTATTTCTATCATGTTTTATCTTAGGAGATTTGAATCTTCTGTACCTATACCGCTCAACTCATAGTAAGAGAAAGTTGGGACGGAGATTTAAATCTTGTGGAAACACAAATGACAATAAGAGGGATGCCTTACCACAAAAGATGGGAAGCAACCCATTATACCATGAAAGTGGCACGTATTATATTATTTACCTATGATAGAGTAGATTTTATTTTTGTTTTTGTGCATGAATAATCCATGAAAATGTGGTGCTATAAGGAGTGTTGATTGAAATTGAAACAAAGAGTGTGTTAAATTATCATGTTTTTAACTGAATCGGGGAGTGAAAGGGGCCTAAAATATTGTCTCAGTTACTGTGATCGTGGTCTGGTTGCAGTAATCATGGTAGTCAAGTCTTCACAATCGTAAAACTATGACTGCGATCGTGATCGAATCAGCTTAAAAGACCATACGACTGTTATTTTCCCCACAGGCACCCCATTTCAAATTCTGTTAAATTCTATCCAAATTTTAGATGTGCATTAAGTTTCCAAGTGAGCATTCGATTCCAATTGTATCATCTAATTCGGTATGTTGTCTCAACTCCCTCGGTTGTATGTTTGTTTTAGGCTTGAGACTTGTTTTTAGGAATAGGACTAAAATAGTATTTATAATGCCAAATCCATATATGTTTGTGTTGATTATTGTAGTTAGCTATTTTAGTGGTTGTACACATCATTGGGGAAGTCTTGAGTACCCAAATTTATGCCTAAAACTATTAAAATCAATGTGTACCTAAAACTATTAAAATCAATGTGTACACCTTGTGTTTGATTTGATGCCCCAATGAATTCCATGTTAATTTCTTTAAGTTTTGAGGGTATAATCGCATATTCAAAGTAAGTTCCTTTAGCATGATGATTAGGTGACTAGTTGGAACATAAATTTGGGGTTAAAATCTTTTGTTTTGGCGATGTTGTAGAAACTGTCAAACATGGTCTCAGTTACCATGATCATGGTCATCAAGACCGTGTTCGCAGAACTATGATCACAGTGAATGGTCCACAATTGCGGAGAATTATCTGCGATCAAAATAGCTGAGACCAGTTTTCAGCTAAGTCTAAAATTTCTGCATGTCCATTTCTAACCCAATAAACCTTTACAACATTGCCAGCTGAGTTTAACAGACTAGTCTAGCATGGTTTTGGTATGAGAATAGAACTGGTGGTCTAATTTGTGTTTCTTACTCAGCCACAAAATAGGAGACTTTGACAATACCATATTCATGTCCGCTGAATGCCACAACCTTTACTATAGTGACCTACCAAGGACTAAATTACTCCCAAAAAGTGGTATTTGCTTAGAAAAAGTAGAGGACAAACTCCTGGGATTCCATGCCAGACTCACTGCTACCGGGTGAATGTTCTTTGACCTAAACCCTTGCTATGCTAATGACCAATGGCTGTGTGAGTTCTATGCTAACCTTAGAGTAGCCTCTCTCACAAACCCAGTGATGATAATTTAGGAAAAGGATGTAAATTTCAGAGCATAGCAGATAAATGATATATATGGGCTCCCAAATGTAGACATGGCTCAGCTCCAGGCAAAAGGGTGCGAGCCAGGGACCTGGATGGCGAATATATTATGTCATGGCAAAGAAGTTCCCTAGGCTACTACCAACAGAGGCATTTCTATAAAAGACTTCATGGTAGAGGCTAGGCTTTGGTTGAATGACATCTGCAATAGAGTATCACCGTGCACATATATGACTACTGTCATAGATATGTAGGCTTAAATGGTGGCTTGTACCCTATCTAACATTACTCTGAATAAGGGAGAAATTATAATCTCAGAGTAGAGGTACTTCAAGAATTAATGGGGTACACTTCTTCTCTTTCCTTCCCTTATTACTGAGTTTGGCAGGAGGGCAGAAGTGGAGAAATATGCCATAGATATCTGGGTGCACCAAGGCACCCACATCTTTCTACTCAAATTCTGGGGTAAAGGTGCACCTGGTCATAGCAAGAAAAGAAAGGTTGACTTGGGAAAGTCAACCTAGAAGGACACAAACTTATATAGACCTTATTCAGCAAACCTCTTTGATGAAATCTCAGGTGAGATACAGGTGATTAAGGAGCTGGTGTCTAGATTGCCTCAGGGACAGGGAGAGTCCTCCTCTACTCGCTAATAATATGTAACTCGGTTGGATAATAAAATATATGGAGAGAAGAATAAGAAATGGGAAGCCACGGTTGCCAGATTGGAGAGAGCCTATTCAGCTTTGGCAAAATCACATAAGGACTTCAAAGAGTCAAATGAAAAGATGATGAAGAGAGAGAATAATAGAGATAAATTTCTCACCAATATATGGAAAGGGGTGAAGGAAATCTTCAAGGTGCTCAAACCCAAGGAGCGACTACCTTCACTGAGGGTTGAAAGTGATGATAAGGCCCTTGTTGATTGGTCTGATATTGTTTAATGTGTAGCTAATGCGGAGTCTGTGGGAGAGAGCAGTTCTTGAGATAGATTTAGAGAGCATTCTTTTTCTCTCTTGCTTTATTGCTCAAGCAGTGAGGACACTACTATCTTTTCATTTGGGGATGCCCCTGGATTTGTATTGCTTTTATATATTTCAGGATGATTTTTATGAGTTTTGATGGCATTTTGGATGATGCTTTATTTTTGTTTTTGGGATGCTATATTTGGGTACTCTGATGGTGCCTACATTTTCATGGATTAGTCATTATGCTTGGTTTTTAGATTTTATGTTTTACTTTGTTTTATTTTGAATATGATGAGGCATGATGAGCTTTTCCCTAAGATAGATTGAGTGGTGACATTCTTAAGGGGAAAGCGTCATGATTGGGTTTTAAGACATAAATGCAGAGGAATTCTGAGTACTCGTGGCATCAAGATAACAAATATAATGGAAGTCTAACTACTTGTTGTATTATGAATTTGGGATTGCACACATGCCATTGGCAAAGTCTGAGTAAATTTGGGATTGCACACATGCCATTGGCGAAGTCTAAGTAGCCATATGATTGGTCTACCCATAGTAAGCCAAAATGTGAGACTAAGGCTTCAGTTGTTGCCATAAGTTAGAAAATTATGCATGGTGTAAATACAAAACAAACAACCCCCTCCCTCTATTAATTTGTCACAAATCAAGGGTATGGACGTGAGCAACCTATAATAATACTTTTGTTGTGACTCCAAAATCTTTATCTTGTACATATTTATAGATACTCTATATTTGTCTCTAATGTAAGGAGAGATTGAGCCTTTTTGGAGAGTTCACATGCCATGAGAGATGATTTTGTTTGTTTAAATCTCCTGTATACTTGTGCCATCTAGAAATTGCCCTATTAGTCTCCCACGGCTAATTTTTGTTGTATTTGGTTGGTGAGATGATTTTAGGCCATTGTTGTGACATTGGAAGCCCACTTAGCCAAAAAAGCCTACCCGTGCATAGATGTTATTCCTAGTCACCCGCTTTGAGCCTTTGGACCTTTCTTTGGCAAACACTTTACAAGCCGTGAGCCATTCAATTGTTATCCCTCTTTTGAACCATACCCTCCTTGAACTAAAAAATGCAACTTAAAGCTAAAAGCCTATGCTGGGGTGGTGAAGATTGAAGGAAGTAAATTTGGGCCACGAAGTTGTTAGTAAGTTCCTAAGAGCTTAAACATTGAAAACCAATAATTAGTGGAAAAAAAAAAAGAACGGACCCAACAAAGGTAGGAATTACATGAAATTTTCAAGAAAAAGAAATAAAATAAAATGGGTGAAACAAGGAAGCAATAGTAGGTACTTGTGTAATCAAAAGAATGAAAACAAAGGAAAGTGGCCCATAGTTAAAAATTGATCAAATAGTGTAAGGTAGATGTTCAAGGAGGGTGCAACCATATTGTTCCTAAATGATATCCTACCCTAACCCAAACCTACATTACAAGCTCAAAAAGACCTTCGAGATCTCAAACCATTTGTTTTCATTGTAGTGGAAATTGAAAATAGGGTCAAGCCTATGGTATGACACTTGTTAGCATAGAGATTTCTTGTGAAGGGGGAGTTTTGCACAAAAAATTCCTTATTTTAGTTTTGGTAGCTAGCTGTGTAGAATTTCTCTTTTTATGAAGAGGCATGTGAACAAATTGAGTTCGTTGAGTTTTTCACCTTCTAAGAAATGAGGCAAAAGGATTACAGCTTAGTGATGCTCAGAAGTGAGTCACTTCTCGAGTATTGTTTGTTATTGCATTATTGCTCTTTGAAGTCTTTTGCATCCTTAGATATTACTTTTTATGTTGTGGGGTGAAGTGAGCATACCTTGGCCCATGTGCAAAGAGCTACTTGTGGTGGTGACTAAGCTTAAAGTCAATGTGATTATTGGGCCATCTACGTTGTGCATAAATTTGTATTATCTCATAGTAAGAGGTAGTATTGCTTGAGGACAAGCAAAGCTTTAAGTTGGGAGTGTTGATGACTGATGAATCTACCACTTAATTGCATTCCACATTCGTGCACATTACCATATTTTGAATGAATAACTGAGACATAATTGTGATTAAATGCACTAATTTTCATATTTTGCAGACACCAAGATGATAACATGGAAAGATGTGGATTGGACCTAAAATGAACAAAAAGCGGGAAAAAGTGCAGCTGAAGACCCAGAGTAGAACATAGCCTCAATTATCATACCGCGATCACTGTCAGTCAATATGGTCAAGATACCATGATCATGTGGCATTGCCTGTGGTTGTGGTAGGCGTGATCATGGCAAAGCTGGTGTAATCAGGGCCTAGTAGAAAATGTAGCCCAAGGAAAGGAACGTAAATGCATATAGTTGATCCCAAATGTCCTCATGTAGACTCAAACCCTATATTTTTGGGGATCATCTTTTTAATTCATAATTGTTGAACATTGTTCTAGTTCTTACACTCCACACTTGGAGAAGAAAATATTGTATTAATTTTGGGTGCAAATACATTGGAGTAGCTTCAAGTGAATGATTAGCTAACCCTTATTGAATATTTGTGGATGTTCAAAGTTTGAAGTGACATTCACGTAGCATTTCATAGATCTAATCAATGGAGGTCATCGGGTATATATTGATTACTATTTTTATGTGTAGCTAGTTCTTCCTTTTGGGATTATGCTAGATTAGGGTGCAATTATGTGTTGGATGTGATTTACTTGTGCAGTTACTAGTTTGTGAAATTGGGTTCTATTATTTGACTAAATTGGTTGTGATTTGTTGGTGAAAGCCTCAAATACACAAATTGGGTTTATGGGTGAAAATCCTAAGATCTTGAAAGCTTAAACCATCCTTGAATAAGGGGTTTAGGTTAACTTTAGGAACCCACATCATCCTTGAAAGATGGATGTGGGAACCAAGGAAATAATAGATAATTCATGAGCATGGTTGGCTAATTTTCACTATCTTAGACATAAGGGTGAGTATAAAGTTGACTATACTCAGGGCACCATCCTATAAATAGGAGTGCCTAATAGAGGTATTGAATGGTTTTTATTGACGCACTTGTTAGGTACTCAAAATGGTCAATAAGTGATGCCCTTGAGGTTTTGTTGATAAACTAGCCTAAAGGACTTTAACCTAGCCCACCTCATCATTAACATTTAGAATTTACATTATGTCATCACACCCCCATACATAAGTTGCCCTTAGGAAATATAATCCCAAGATCTGAGTCTAATTGATTATACTCTAATTATTTATAACCCAAAATTAATACTTCAAAATCCTAAAAAGAAATACTAATTATGATACCTTTCACCCCCTCCCCCATTTTTACATTCTGTTACTCTAGGTTTGAATTAGAGAGAGAGTCAATTATTTTGAGCTAATTTGATCGCCATTCACATTATTCCTCATGGATTCAACCCCAACTCTTATTGGTTAATTATATTGACGACGACCGCCTTGCACTTAAATTGTTATGTAAGTTGAGCGTTATCAGTGACTTGTCCTTTATTTTAGTTTCGCAATGGTCGTTGGCTTTATACATCTAGTCCTTAGTTAACTTGATGCTTTGTCTAGATAATTCTAACCCCAAGAGCATTACTGCCAGTTTTGAGGCCTGATCTACTTTGTTGAAGCAGATTTAAGGTTATCATTTTTAAGATAGTACTCTTCGTAGCATTAAAGGAAAAGTGTTGAGAGTTGAGTCCATAAAGGATACTTTAGATTCTAAGGGTGTTTTGATGTTTAGCGGCCGTATTTATGTTTTGAGGGTTAAAGATTTGATTCAATATATTCTTTGTTAGGATCATAACTCAAGATACTTTATTCACCTTGGGACAACTAAGATGTATAGATATTTAAGATAATACTACTAGTAGAGAGGTATGTGGAGAGATATTGCAGAGTTTGTGGCTCGATGCCTTTATAGTCAGTAGGTAAAGGCTAAACACTAGAGGCCTGGTGGATTACTTCAGTAGCTACCCATTCTTGAGTAGAAATAGGAGAAAGTTACGATGGATTTCACAGGTGAATTTCCTTGCACCTCCTATGGTTTTGATAGAATTTGGGTCATTGTGGATCGGTTTACCAAGTCTACATATTTTTATCCTCATTTGAGTCTCCTATAGTGCTAAGAGGTTAGCCCGTGTTTATATTTAAAAGGTGGTTCACTTATATGGGTACCTGTGTCTATCATTTTAGATTGAGGCTCCTAGTTTATTTTTGGATTGTAGAGGACATTTCAGGAGGAGTTGGGTACCCAAGTTGACCTTAGCATCGCCTTTACCCCCAAACTGATGTGCAATTTGACTGAGCTCTTTAAGTTTTGAAGGATATGCTCTGCATGTGTGTATTATATTTTAGCGATTAATGGGACCTATTATTACCTTTGGTGGAGTTTGCATATAGTACAACTTTTATTCGAGTATTCAAATATCTCTATTTTAGGCACTATACAATATTGATCTCCAATTTTTAATTTGAGATATCTATGGTAAGGCGTCATGGCACAGATTTGGTTGATGAGTCATTGGAATGAGTTTGGCTTCTTTAGGACAGGCTACGAGCAGCTTAGAGTAGGCATAGGAGTTATACTGACTGTAGACGTCATCCATTGAGGTTCAGATTTGGTGATAGGGTCTTTCTACGAGTATCACTCATGAAGCGCATGATGAGATTTAGGAGTAGGGGCAAGATCATCCCTAAATACATTGGATCTTTTGAGATCCTGTAGACAATTAGGTAGGTAGCATATGTGATGTCATTGCATCCTGCCTTTACATCCATACACCAGTGTTTCATGTATCTATGCTGTGATAATATATCCTAGATGTGTCGCATGTGCTTCAGTGGGACTTGCTTTTGTTGGATGAGAGGTTCACATTTGTAGAAGAGCCTATTTTAATTTTGGCTAGAGATGTTAGAAGGCTGATCTACAGAGACATTTTGTTGTTAAGGTTCAGTGGTGTCATTGTCTAAGTGAGGAGGCTACCTGGGAGACTGAGCATGATATGCGGACCTAGTATCCATGCCTATACGAGCCTTCAGGTACTTTCTAATTCTTTACTTTTGTAGACGAAAGTTCTTTTAGTAGTGTATGTTGTAATGACCCTCGCAACCATTTCCCTCATTTTTTTGTATTTTCAGTGTCTAGATCTTTCCTATAACAGCCCTAATTTGTTTATGACTTGATGGGACTGGCAGTTTTATTTTTGTACAGTTCATTTGAGAATTGTGTTAATACCAAACATGTTATGGAATAGTTAAATTAAATTAGAATTTGGTAAAAAGATAAATTAATTAACTTTCTAAAATGTTTTATATGTTTAATAATTTATTTTAGTTATGATACACTTATTCACTTCATCCCATTTTATGTATCATAGTCTGACCAGGCACGGAATTTAAGAAATAAGAAAAGACTTGATGATTTTTACCAAATTTATCTTTATTAAAAAATGTACTGCTAGTATCTTTAATTAAGTTGGACCGTATAAGTGGGACCAATAAGGGTAAACGTGGAATTGTTTCTTTAAATAGTTACCAAATAAGAAAAGGTGACATTATTTTTGGGACTAACAAAAAAAAATGACGACACATAAAATGAGGCGGATGCAGAATATGATTTTATAACGTATTATTATTTTAAGCAGATATAGTGAATTTGAATATGATAAAATGTTATTATTGTATCATAAAGGTTTTACTAGAATTAGTTTTCTAATAATTATGGCATATTCAAAATATGATATTTATTTTACCACGAACCTATGTAATACCCGAAAATTCACATTGTGGATAAATAATTAAAGGGGGTGTTGCCACTCTTCTTACACGTGGAGGTTGAGGAAGGTATACAAGAAGTGGTTACTATATAGGTGTCATTCACCTAGACATATTTATACATATAACCTTACAAATTTACATTATATCTTACCTTAAGAAATAAAACTCTTTATCACCTTTTTGTCTACTAATTGAAAAATACATAAGCTGCAACATGTTTTCTCTCTATACATACATACAGACAGACATACATATATACATTATTGAGTAAGAAGAAAATTATAGGAAATAAAATATATTTTGATGCTATATTTTAACCTCGAAGGTAAGGCTATTTGTATCAAGTTATTCAAGCTCGAGTTCTTATGTGGCACTATTCAAAGACTTATAGAAGGAGGTTTTAGCTTTGGCATCTAGGTAGGCTAGGCTATCCCTACCTTTAGATTGAACTTCTTTATAGTAATTGTGTGCTATTATGCTAGTTTTGGGTAGGTAGGTGTAGTCTAGCTATTATTTAAAATATTTAATGTCTTATTTATCCAGTTAGGACCCTGTTTTGGTAAATTTCAGTCTTTTATCCCTTAGTATGGTGTAACGATTATGAACTTAGGGTGTGGTATTAAGCTTGGAAACCTTTAATTACTCTCTTTTAACTATGTTACACGTATATTTATTTAAATTCATTTTAGTTACGGTTCAAGGCCAACATACACATTATTTCTATCATTTATTGTGAGTTCTGGAACCACTTTGGTGTCAGTTACTGTAAGGATTGTGTTTTAGTTGTATAGTTGAGTATGGTTACTACTAGTTCTGGTTTGAGTCTAGCGTTTAGTTATTATATGATCTGGTAATTCTGGCACTGATTATATCTTTCTATATCACTTTTACTTATTATTTTATCGTATTTTCCTAGCTCTATAATTTTTTACCTTTCTATCCCTATTTTCTACTGACTTAGATTATACCCTATCCACTATCTCTGCCTTTTCTTTGTCTAGGAAAGATAACTTAATATTAGATCTGCTTTCCTTTTGTATGGACTTAAAGCTTGTCCAAACTATTCAAAGTTTGAGTTCTAGTCATATGCTAACCAAATAAAATGTAAGATTTATCTATTTGGACAGAATCATCACACAAAAATGGAGGAACAATAAAGAAAAACAAGACACATCCTATCACACTCTCGTAAAATCATGATTATAGAAATGGTAAGCAGCATAACTATAATGGAGATTCAACTACTAACATATGCTCCATTAGTTACATGAATATCCTAGGTGCTCTGATACAAGCTTTGTCACAACCCAAATTAGGGTCGTGGCTGGCGTAAGGTGGTTAGAACCCTAAAGCAAGCCTCATCAGTATTTTATAGAAAATAATATAGAGTTTTCCCTATTTTTGGGCATATAAAAAACCCTCCCGGCTTCAAATCAAATAGCTAATCAACAAATATCATCCAACAAAACATAATGCTCATAACTATTCCTCGCCAGTCAATACTAACACCATCACGAAAAATACAGAGAAAAGTTCAACAATAGTCATAAGTCTATTAAATGAAAGAGTACTTATGCTTAATAGAAATGACCATGGAGCGACTCTAAGAATTTTCAAGGAAAAGAACATAACAAATAAATAAATTGTGCCCATGTGAACAAGTGCGGGGCTCCCCATGAATATGCCAACTCATATGCTTAGTTAATGAAATCCTCACCAACATCACTTGTGTTCTCTGTAAAAAAAAATCAAGGGGTGAGACACTAGCTCAGTGAGTAATAACAATTAACCACAAGAGTTTTAAATGGGGACAAGTCAAAAAATATGTTACTCTGATATCAGAAAATATCATGAGATAAATGCCCTTATTGAAGACTCTAAAATAATAAGCAATCTTATTTGTTCCATGTAAGAAAAATAAATTAACAATTCAATAATAAACTCAATAAAACACTTTATAATATCAAATATTTAATATATGAGAGGTTTCCATAAATGAATCCTTGTAATGCCCAAGAAAATTTAAGCCAAGGCTAGAATCATGCTTTAAGTACATGTAGGATTAAAGATAAAGTTTTAACAGTTTTGAGAAGGAATTTGGCAATCTAATAAGTCCATCAGAACCTCCTAGATATTAACAGAGATAAAACATCCCTTACTAATCGATCTCTTAAGAAATGATCAGCTTCAAACGAGCATAAATTCTAGATTTTGAATTATCTTTAAGCTTTAAACCAAGAAAATGATAGATATTTGACATATCTTTTAAAAACATCCATTTATATTAGGGTAAAAAGTTATGGCCTTTTTAGTAAAGTACTGCTCTGCAGTGAGATATCACGAGCCAAACAATAAACCGTAAAATGGTTTTGTTTGATCGAGAAGACCACAATATCTAAATGTTGGCAAGTGTACCTTCTAATCACGATCATGATTTAAAACCATGATTCTAGGCACGATTGTGAGTCCCATAGATGCTCCTGATTTAACCTTCAAACCTTTGAACCAATTTACGACTATAGATAGATCCCATGATTGTACCAAGGCTCGTCTGATAATGTTTAGAGAGCTCTCATCCAACTCCCAACCACAATTGCAAACCACTAATATAGGTTGCTCCCACAATCATGGGAAGGTCCCTACCTCTCGGGTCGTAACAAGCTTAGTATAAAGAGAAACTAGTTTAAAATATCCCAAGATTTTTTAGAGCCACATCAGATAGAGTCTTATTCAATGGTTTGAAGTGTGCCACACTTTTGAGTGAGAGGCTATGAGATATTTTAGGAAAAGTTTCACTTGTTTTATTTTTATGTCAGCTCAATTAAAACATTCTTCTAACTCATTCCTCATGCTTAAGAAATATACCTCCAAAGAGAACTAATAAAAGGAGGAGGGGAAGTAATAATATGATTGAGAATTAGAAAGCACAACCACCAGCTCCAGAAAACCCCCTGAATGAATAAGCTTTTCATTCCAAACATAGGGCTGCTTTTACATCTTTTGCCCAGTCCATGACCTCACAAAATAACTATCTTGTTGTGTTACTATCCAACCCAATAATAAATGTAGCAACAACTAGAGTCTGAGATTTCACTTGGATGAATCCTTGAGTGTTATTTAGGCCAAAGTTTGAGGAGAATCCACAAGATTTCATGGATAACATTTAGAAAGTCATGGATATCTGGGAGTTACCCCAACTAAAAGTGCAACCTAGCTGCCTATCTCTGCAAAGAGTAGCTCATACCTAGTGTAAGAAATAGAAATGAGATAAGGGTGTAAGTGTAGAATAAGTTGAATGGGACGAGTTTGCTGTTGCATTTCTGGGTAGGTTCTTCCTGCTTGATCTAAGAAATGCCTAGGTGCAGGTTATTCCCATAAGTTGTAATGACCCTTCAGATCATTTTCTGCATTTCCACTTATTTTTTCCTTACATCATTCCTATAGTAGCCCCAAGTCATTTATGACTATCTGGAGCTGATAGTTTAGTTACTGGGTAGTTTATTTGATTTTTAGAGCTAATTCTCTATTTTGAAATCTTCACTAATAAAAATTAGCTATTAGATGAAAACTTTAGTTTAACGACATCGTATGCCAATTATGATAGTTCCAATAACTCTGGAATATTGATTTAAGAATATAGAGACCATTGGTTCGGTTCACAAGGCTTCCAAACTCATTTGGAGGTATTGGTCAGAAATTGCAAAAATTACCCTTGGGTGTGGGGCCCATTTTTCATCAAAATGACCATAGATGGAAATTTCAACTGCTCCTTTGAGTTTGAAATATCAAAATTGATAGGGTAGCATAGTTTGTTTATGTATACGAGATTCTAAATGAATCTCAATAGATTGGTGGAGACATTGAGTTTTCCAAGCCCCTAGTTGGTACATTCGCTTAAGCGGCCTTTGGTCGCTTATGCGGTGCGGAGACCGCTTAGCATCCAAGTGGCCTCTTAAGAGGCCATGTCCAATCAAGCCAAACCTCTTTAGCAATAACTTGATTTCTTAAGTGCACGTCACTTGAGAAAAGGTCGGGCCTTAAGTGGTGGATCACTTAAGTGACCCATTAGCCGCTTTTGCAATTACTGATTATGAGGTCAATGTCCACTTAAGCGGATCATGGGTGGCCATTCAATGACTCTTTTCCCAATTCTAACCCTATTTTTCCACAAGTCTCAATACGACAAAGCCCTATATAGTATGGAAAGTGGGAGAGTGATTAATAGGAGACAGTGGAGTAATTGTGAGCTTGATTTCTCATTTCTTCATCATAATCTTGGTAAGTTTTCATTAAATTCATGGGTAGTTCCTCGATTATTTCCCAAATTCCTTAGATTGTTGATGGGTATATTTAAGCACCATTTAAGCTCAAAATTTACCCATTCTTGAGGGTAAATGTTCCTTCAGCATAGAGGGACATTTGAAGTTTCAAAAGTGCAACTTTGTAATTAGGCCCCATGTGGGATTTTTACATAATTTTGGAATCGAAGAATTCTCAAGACCCAATTTCTCAGGCCATAATGGCATCTACCATAAACCACCAGTATGCAAGCCAAGACATAGTCTGGAATGGCTAGTAACGGACTACCCAACGATATAAGAAAATAAATACAGAATAAATAAGATAAAACCATTACGTAAGTGAATCCCAAAACTTGGTAGTATCAATATAAGAGCTTCTAATATATTAAGAATACAAGGGAGAAATGCCAAGGGAATTATACTAATACAAATTATCTATGATACAATGTAGAGACTAGTCTAATACATAAGAGAGAGATAAGTAATGCTCTGAATACCAAGAGCTTACATTGTCTCTGAACCATGGCGGATCCGCACGATGCACACATCAATGGTGATAACCTGTACTATTATTTGCAAGTTGCAGAAGTGTAGCATGAGTGTCAAACGAGTGGTACACAGTAGGCAACTGCCAACTGAGCTTCAAAGATAAAAAAAAAAGATATATACAACATAGAAACAGAATGAAAAATACACCTAAAAGTCCAAAAATCATATTGTAAGTCAATTAGATAATAAGAGACAACTATCCTATTCAAGTCCAAGAGTCTAACATAATAAGACTAAGGAAGTATCAAGGGTAAACTATCCTATTCCAGCTACATTCAATGGACGTTAATTTTATATAGTATATCCAAGTCTAATATATGAATGAAGGGAGAAAAAAAGATATATAGCAATATACAATGCGAATAAACACATATACAATAAGAACAATGAAGAAAGGGATATACGGTAGTGCCATAGCTTCATATAGCTAGATTTATATACATACAAATACATACACATACACATATGAGGTCGTCTCAAAGCATAACCTAGATCGTCATGTCCTCGTTGAAAGACCTCATTAACATACTATCAGGATTTAATACTATCGAACTCAGGATTTCCAACCACATGGCTATACATGATATAATCATACATAATAGTGCATTCATAAGATAGAAGAGGCACTACAAAAAATGGGTGAAATTGCGGGAATTTATTTGTTGGGTTTATTTTAACCTCCACAAAATTATATGAAATGCGGGGACTAAAAATTTGTCGCTAAAATTCATAAATTTGCGGGGGTTTTAAACCCCCGCCATCAATCAAAAAAATATTTTCCCTTTTTTTTTAATTGGCCAAACATTTTTCCTTTTTTTTAATTGGCCAAAACATTTTCCTCTTTTTTTAATTGACCAAAACAGCTTTAGGACTGACGATTTTTACCCCCAAATTGACCCTTCTTTCATTTTTCCCCCAAATGAGGCATCTTTAAAGAACCTACTAACGATTTTTCCTTGCTTTCTTTGGAAATTTTGTTGTTCCTTGTCGAGGTCCCTGGGGTCACTGGTATTGCGTAAATTTTTGGCTTGGTTTCCAGGTTTACTATGTTAATTTTGTTATTATAGCTTTGTTTACCAAGAAATTGATTATGTGCAGTTATTTTGTGAATGAAATTGATTATGTAATCTTTGATTTTTATTACTACCTGTTGTTTCCTTAGCTTTGATTGATTATGCTAATAACTTCTTTTAAAATGTCTTTTTGAGCCAAGAGTCAAGGGTAGGCTAAGGTTTATGTACACACTACCCTTCCAAAACACATTTGTGGATTACACTTTGTTGTCGTTTTGTTAGTCCTGGCAACTAAGAGCTAGGATCTATTGGGGTTTTAATCTATCCAACTCTTAAACTTATTAGGGTAAGTATGTTCCACACAATGGCTTATTTTTTAGAAGGAGATTTACATGTTGTATGTTTTGGTGTTTGTTTGCTAATCTGTCAGTGTTTTTGATTGGATGCATATTTTTGATAGTTGCGGAATGGTAGAAACTTTTTGATTGGGCCTTGTATGGTTTGTGCCTTGATTTTTTATTTCAGTCCTGTTGTGTTATAATTGTTTGTGCTTTCTGCAACTGTTTAGAAATTAGACAATTAGGTCAAGTTTTATTTTTTATACAATGATTTATACTAAGGGAACTTATTTTCAGAGCTAAGAGACAGTGAGGTGCTACACTTTTATTAGTTCAACATCTACTAACTTATGTGGTAAGGAATTAACTATACTTGTTTCATCTCATCTTTGTAAGATTGGACTTTGCAATTATACTAAAGGTTAAATTCACGAGGGGTTAAAAAAGGTGCAGAAATTGATTTGTTTACAAAGAAATTGATTATGTGTAGTTATTTTGGGAATGAAATTGGGCATATATGGTGCAGATTATGGTGCCATGCGGTTGAATGAGAACTCTTTTGGGTACAGTGGAGGTAAAGAAATAGGGGAGCGTTCCATAGGATAGAAAATGAGTATTTGAGTTTGAGGAATAGTCTCTCATTTCTAACTTCTCCTTGGTGCACCAATGAAGTTTAAGAATCTATCTATATAGAAAATTGGTTGTTGTTTGGGAAAAATCATATCACTCTTTTCATTTCAGTTTGACTGGTCGCATAGGTTAAGAAAGTAAAGAAGACTTGTCAATCTTATGGTTATTAACTAAAGATGTATAGTGTACCTAAATGTCCTTTAATCTTGTAGTTACAAACATGTCATGTGGAATATTGTAATTAGAGAGTTGGCAAGTTTAGAAGAAGGCATTCTTTTTTAAACGGGTTAAAATAGGAAGTAAGACAAACTAATTGAAACAGAGGGGTAAGACAAACTAATTGAAACAGAGGGGTGTTGTAAATTATCAACTTTTTAGTATCTACCCCAGGAGATTTTCTCATTATTAATAAAATCATTAGAGAGAATACGGTTTTTTTTTGTACAGCAAGAAGTGGGGAGATCATTGCTGACTAGTTTTTTCAGTTCTAAACTTATAGAAAAACAAAATTTTGCTACTTATTAGTAGACTCAGGTCATGTTTCTACTTTGATATGGTGTAGGTGTAGGAATTGATCCAACTAGTTTGACCTTGAAGGGTTAAATCAACTGAATTGCAAGCTACTGCTTTTCTAAATATTTTCTCCAACAGTTTCTTTCAATTTTTTAAAGGTGTGCCGGTGCAGGTCATTTAGGAAAAGATATAGTTCAATGTTCACAGAAGCTGGAAAGGAAATTAGATGGAGATGAAGAACGTCAAGCATATGTCATGGATATGGGCAATAGAGTTTTAAGGTTGATTCTCATCCATCTCTTTTTTAAATGAAGAATTTGTTGATAAAAATGGAAGGTAGAAGCAGAGAACAGAATATGCTCAATTTACAAGGAACATACTGCTCTTACACCATCTTCGAGGTCCTCTTTTGAACGCTTGATTAAGTTAAGCTGAAATTTCTATTGAGCGGCAGAAATGCATATTACTGAACTTCGATTGTGCAACAGAAATGTATATAAAATATTGAAAACTAAAAAAGTCTGGAAAATTTTCTTCTAGAAAGTTGATGGAGCAAAGGACAACCTAAAATAGATAAATATTAAAAACACATAATCTTGTCTGAGATTAGTGCACTATAATGAACATTTTGTCCTTAAGAAGCCCGTACTTCAATCATATGCTATATGGTCTTTATATAGTTAGCCTTTTCCTTGGAATGGAAAGGTCAATCCTTTTCCCCAAACCAATGGCTTGTTAACATTACATCTTAGGTTCTTCGCTGCAAAACAGGTTTAGAACTGTTTAATTAGATAGTCTGACAAGGGAATATGGCCTTTGAAGATGACATTTGGGAAGTTACATGGTCATTGTGTGGGATATCTGTCACTGATGTGAGTTGTGTTCTGGGTTGTGTTTTGAAAATTTTGGTGTTTCTTAACTCCTTATGATGTTGTGTGAAATTATAAGTGGAAAGTGACAGACCATGTACACACAATGCATTGTTGCTTTTCCTTAGTTTTGATAGAATTGTTTGAACGTTGAAGTAGCATTGGGGATTGAATTAAAGGTGTAGGATGGTCAAATGATCCCCATGCTTGAACACAAAAATCTGATGCGAGGTTGCTGCAATACCACTAGTAATGAAGATTTCTATAATAAATAATCATTCTACTTTTTCCTCTTTTTTGTTCACTATATTTATTTACTATAAATGCTGGACTATTATGTTTACTATTACTTTTTTGTATATATTGTTTTTCTAATAATTCATCTATATGCATTTTAAATTCTCTTAAATCATCAAAGTTATATGTTAATGATTTCTGGGTTATTATGTTATTTTTATCTATTAGCTCAATTTTTACAGTAGTTTTATGTTTTTCTCATCTTTATCTACTAGTTATCCACGCAAATTACCCAAGTTATTGGCACCCTCTACAATTGGTATCAGAGCTATGTTATTTAAAAAAAATGTATAAGTGGATATATGTTAATTAGATATGTGTAAGAAATGTTATTTATGAGAAATGTTAATTTAATTGTTAATTATGAGTTATTATTAATTACGTTATGTTGTTATTATTTATTTGTTAAATATGAAAAGACCATTTAAAAATATAGAGCTTTTAGAAAAATTAAAGAAACTTTAACTAGTTACTATCCAGAATATATGAAGTTAAATAAAACAAAAGAAAACCCCCATAGATTAGCTTATTTAATTACTTTAATATCTAGCGATGGGGCAAAATTAATAATTTATTTAAAATCTAGAAGAATAAGATATATACCACCTAATTATGATAAAATCAGATTTCAGTATCCACCAAAATATTTTAAATATTGTAAAGATGAATAATATAATAAAATTTCAAAAATATAAAGAACTAAAACAAATAATATCTGAAAAATGGAGAGAATTAAAAATAAGAAAAGAAAGACTACAATATAACATGATTGTAGGAGTATGTCAAAAATCAATAAAAGCACAAAAAAATAAAATATCATATTTAGAATCACAAATAGATAATCTAGAATACATATATCAACATGATCTATACACAATCAAGTAGATAAAATGAATAAAGAAAAATTTATAATAGATGAAAAAACATATGAAAACCATGAAGAATTAAAAATAAGAATAGTATTTTTCAATTTAGGAAGAAAATATAAGAAAATAGGTGAGCATTTATATTTAAAGTTAGAAAAAAGAAGAATTAAAATTAGAAGATAAATTAACAACTATGGTAAGAATAGCAAAAGAAAATGAAAAAATAGATAGAAAAAAGGAAATAGATCAAATAAAATAACAACCTACAAAAGAAATACGAAAAATAGAAGAAACTAAAAATAGTAGGATTGCTAAATTAGAAAAAGAATTACAAATGCTAAAAGATCTGTATGAAAAAAGACAAAAAGAAAAGAAGAAAAAGATAAAGAGCAAAAATTATTAATTGAGATAATCAATTTAAAGAAAAATTAGAAAAAGAAAATAAAAGAATAGAAACTAATGAAATAGAAATAAATACAATAGATGCAGAAGAAACAGATAATTATGATTTGAAAGATAGTGAAACATATACAGAAATCTTAACAAATATAGAAAAGTTAGAAATCAATGAAAAACAAGAAGTAATTAATAAAGAAAACTTAGAAAATATAAACACGGAAATAAATACTCTTGATAAGGAAGAAGATGAAAATATAATACCTAGTACATCAGAAATAAGAAAACCTACATATCATTGTAAAGATAAGTTTAAAAAATTTAACCTAAAAAGTGAATATAACAAATGAACACCAAAACAGATAATTAATAAAAATTATAACTTCTTATACTTAGACTGTGTAATAAATGTAGATAAAATGATACAATTATGGATAGGATATATAGCAAAAAAATTATTAGACAATGGTATAAATACAATAGATACACTAGAATATATAGAAAGAACATTAATAGAAACAACAAAATTATGGTTTTTAAATTTAACTGAAGAAAGCAAAAAGTTATTAAGAGATGATAAAAAAATGGAAGGAATAACAGTAACTAAACTAATACCTATAGACATATTGAAAAAAATATGAAATAGCTATTAGAGATGAATTTAGCAGTATGACAACAGCAGAAAAAGAACAAAATAAAGAAAAAGATATAAATAGAAATTTAATGTTAAAACTAGCAATATGTAATATGTGCTATATAGATGAGTATACGTGCGCATTTAAAGAATACTAATATAAAGGAACATTTAATACAGAAGAAAGTAAAGAAGTAAGAAGATTATATTTTAGTAAATTACCTGAACCATTTAGTTCAAAAATAATAAAGAGTTGGGATGAAGCAAAAATAGTAGATACCCTAGGAGCAAGAATAAAAGTTTTGCAACAATAGTATAGAAATCTATGTGAAAAATATAGAGAAGAAATAAAAATGGAAAAACATTAATAAGAAATTTAGCATGTTGCAAAGATAAAATAACACCTCAATTTGGATGTTAAGAAAGATATTGTAAGAAAGAAAAAAAAACATAAGAAATACAAAAATCAAAATATAAATATAAGAAATCAAGAAAAAGATATTATGTAAAAAAAATTATAAACATAAAAGACCATATAGGAAAAAAGAAATCTATAAAAGAATGTACTTGTTATAATTGTGAAAAACTAGGACATTTAGCTAGAGATTGTAAAATGCCTAAAAATCCAAAAAAGAAACAAATATCAGAAATAAAGATAGAAAATACAGAATATAAGCAAATAGATTAGATAGATTACAAATTAGAAAGTGACAATAGAATATATGAAATTTTGGAGAATGAAACAGATAATGAAATAGATAGTAAATCAGATGAATCAAATGACTGAATAAGATATAAAAATGAATCAAATAACTAAAGAAGATATAAAAATAATAACAAAGGAAGAATATTTAAATGAAGAACGAACAGATCAAAAAATAATATTTGATAACAATATATTTAACTGGAATAAAAGGAAAAAAATTAGATTTAAGTGTTGAAAAAATATTTAAAATACCAACAATAAAAAACATATTTAGTAGACGAAAAGAAGAATACTACATAGTAAGCCAAAACAAACATGTAATAGATGGTAGATATGCAAAAGGAAGAGTTAGTATACCACTAGTAACAAAAAGAATAATTAATAAAGAAATAAACGATATAAAAAGTAAAGACCCAATAAAATATGTACACCTTGGAGGAACAGAGATATTAATAAAAGCATATTTTAGAGAAGGAATAGATACACCAATAGAATTATATTTAGCAGATGATAGAATTATAAAACTAATAGAAAAAAGTATAATAAGTGTCATAAAAGGAAATTTAATATATCAAAAATTTAAATTTATAATAAGTGCAAATTATTCAGTAGCAATAATAGATAAAAACATAGATAAATCGTTAGTATTATATTGGAAAATATCAGGAATAGAACTAACCCCAGAAGTAAAATATTTACAGCAAGATGTAAAAATCTATATGTATTAACAACAAAACATAAAATAACTGGAAAAAATAAAATTAATAAAATACAAATAGAAAATCCTTTTGAAATATTTGTAAAAACAATTGATAACAATGATTATAGTGACAAAGACATAGATATAGAAGAAGATTTAGAAATAATAAATGATAGAATAAGCACAACAAAAAGAATAGCTTTTGAATAACCGGAATCATCAGGATCATCGAAAAGAACAAATTATGAAATAACATCAACAGTTAATTTAACTCAATATTATATAATGGGAACAATAAACGAAAAAGAATATTTAATACTTCTAAATACAGTACAAGAAGAAAATTATATAGAAAAATATCTAGTAAAAACTGAAGAAATAAAATTTAATAGTAATATATGCCCAGATCTACCAAGAAGTTTAATAATTACTAAAGATATAACAGAAAAGGAAATAATAATAGGATTTAGAAAAATAAAAATAGAATTTGAAATAAAAGAAGATCTACAAAAAGCAGACATAATATTAGGAATAAAATGGTTTAAACAAGTAAAACAATACAATATAGAACATACACAATTAACCATAACATCTAATAAAGAAAAATTATTAATAAAAAGAACTTTGACATGATATAAAAATATATGTATTAATAAAGATAATAGTAGAAGGATATTACAACAGATATTATACGCCTATGATAGATACAGGAACAGAAGACAATTTATGTAGCTATAATTGTTTACCAAATAGTAAATGGAATAAATTAAAAACATCAATAGTAGTTAGACGATTTAATACAAGTATGGGATAAGATATTAACAATAGAAGAGATCTATAATTATGGACTAACATCAAAAGATATACTTTTAGGAATGTCATTTTTAGATAAATTATACCCATATATAATAACTAGAATATATTGGTGGTTTACAACACCATGTAAACAAAAGGTAAGAGCAAAAAGAGTTATTAATAAAATATGAAAGAAAACTGATTGGATAAAAGAAAGTGAAAAAATCACACAAAAATTAGAAGATATTAAAAATACTGAAGACACAATAGAACTAGTTATATTTTCAATAAATAAAGAAGAAATGATTATATTTTCAATAGATAGGGTAGAAATAATAAAGAAAAAAACTAAGACAATTATACAGTGAAAATCCATTAAAAGGATGGGAAAAACATAAAACTACTGTAAAAATTGAGCTAATAGATTAAAATAGCATAATAACCCAGAAACCATTAACATATAACTTTGATGATTTAAAAGAATTTAAAATGCATATAGACGAATTATTAGAAAAACAATATATACAAAAAAATAATAGTAAACACAATAGTCCAGCATTTATAGTAAATAAACATAGTGAACAAAAAAGAGGAAAAAGTAGAATGTTATTGATTAAAGAAACCTAAATGTAAAAACTATGACATATAATTATCTAATACCAAATAAAATATTAAAAATAAGACAAATACAAGGATATAATTACTTTAGTAAATTTGATTGTAAATCAGGATTTTACCATTTAAAGTTAGAAAAAGAATCTAAAAAGTTAACTGCATTTACAGTACCACAAGGATTTTATGAATGGAATGTGTTACCATTTGGATATAAAAATGTACCAGGTAGATACCAACACTTTATGGATAGTTCTTTTAAACAACTACCTAATTGTATAGTATACATAGATGATATACTATTATATACAAAAACTAAAGAGGAACATTTAAAACTATTAGAACAATTTACAAATACAATAGAAAAATCTGGAATAAGTTTAAGTGAAAAGAAAAATGAAATTATGAAAAAACAGATAGAATTTTTAGGAATACAAATAGGTAAAAGCGGAGTAAAAATACAACAACATACAATATAAAAAATAATAAATTTAAAAGAAGAATTAGATACAAAAAAAGAAATTATAATAATTTTTAGAATTAGTAAATCAAGTAAGAGAATATATATCAAAATTAGGAGAAAACCTAAAGCCATTACAGAAAAATTAAAAAAGGATATAGAATATCATTACAATGAAAAAGATAAAAAACAAGTTCAGAGAATAAAAATACTTTGTAAAGAATTACCAAAATTACAATTCTCAGAAGAAAATAAAAAATTTATATATATAGTAGAAGCAGATGCAAGCGAATATAGTTCTAGAGGAGTACTTAAATATATATATGAAGAAAAAAATTAGAACATCATTGTAGATACTACTCAGGTACGTTCTATGAAACAAAAATAAAATGAGAAATAAATAGAAAAGAATTATGTTCATTATATAAATGTTTAGTAGTATTTGAGCCATATATTGTATATAACAAGTTTATTGTATGAACAGATAATGTACAGGTACGTTGGTGGTTAACAAAGAAAATACAAAATTCAGTTACAACGAAAGAGATTCGAAGACTAGTATTAAATATATTAAATTTTACATTTACAATTGAAGTAATCAAAACTAACAAGAATGTTATTGCAGATTACATATCAAGACAAAGCTACACAGACTGATATAATAGAAGATGATGCTTTAGAAAAGATACTCAAAACCCTAACTACGCTTTTAATGAAAGTGAACAGTATGGGTAACGAAATAGAAAAGCTAAAGACTAATGAAGTTAAGCTGAAGTGTAAAGCTATGAATCAGCCAACTCAGCAGTGTGTAGAGCTATGTCGATCGGAAGACAACAAAATTCCAGAGCTAAAAGGAGACGTTGGGACACTCCAGAAAGCCCATAACGTTTATCAATCTACAATTATAGGTACAAGCAAAGGAGTTAGTGGACATAGATATTAGAACATGAACATGAATAAGATATTTGAAAAACCATTTATACCAAAAACAAGAAAGACCCCTTGTTCATACCCCCATAAACTACCAAATATCGAGAAAGTTTAAACCAAGATAGAAAAGCCTATAACCACATAACCCGAGCATACATAAAAAATATCCACAAAATACAGACTTATCTAAACCTTAAACCCAGAGTCACAGATATCCAAGAACCAAACACAAAATATATAACCCAAAGATTACAAGGTTACAACAAGTTAATCGCTTTACCTAAAACCAACCCTAGCTTAGTTGAAACTTGTTTCAGCTATGGATTATTAAATACCGTATACACCCACGAAGGAAATAAACTAACAAATTTACCAGAATTATATAGAGCATTCACCACTTATAAAAGAATAACCAAAGGAAATCTATTTTTTATAAAGTTTTATACTGCACCAACAGAGATATTATATGACAAGATCAAACCAGTTATACAAATTGTAAAAATAGGATTAACTAGAGATATGATTATACCAGAAGATATTGTTCCAAATGCAGAAATACCTAAAGTTGAGATACTTGATTTTTATGCAAATAAACAAATTATTGGAATATCTTCAATTGTCCAAGAATTAGCAAATAACTACCTAAATGGGAACCCAATATGGAGTTATTATTCAAGAGATCATCAAATGATTTATTCAAATTCAAGGAAACTACGACAGTCAGATATAGAAGAAGCTAGACAATGGATTTTGACACTACTTAATCCAGAAAAAACAACCAACTGCAAGAGCAATTAGGAAGAGATTTATTTCAGAAGAATTATTAACAAGATATTGCAAGTTAATTGGACACAAATATCCAGACTATTTATGTTCGAGATGTAATGGAGAAGATAATATTATCCCAAAGGTTCAATTGAAATAGAAGAAGATAAAGACGACAACTGGAGATACATGACAAAAGATAGAAAGACACGGAGTAATAATAGAAAGATAAGAAGACAAAACATTAAAGTAAAGAAAGCGACATATGGAAGATTAAATAACTTTTCTTGACTTATTTACGTAAGTTATTGTATAGAAGGCCATTATTGGCCTTAGCTTTTTAGGACCTATTGTATAGGTTTTTTGACTTTTAACATGTATAGCATTATTAGTTCTTGTTATTTTTAGGATAAGTAAATTATTACTTTAGGATACGTGTAAAGTAGAAAATAGTTTACGCATTTTCTTTTAGGCTATAAATATGTAAGTCATTCGGCAAGATAAAGGCAAGACTTTCATGTGTTGAAAGCAAGCCTTCTCTTTTGTACACAAAAAACTTTTGAATATTTAATAAATCAGATATATTTCTAAGGAAAAGCTTTGGATGAACAAAGCCTAGAATTATCAAATCTACCAGAACAGATACATTCATTTATAATTCTGAATTGCTAAATTAATAAATTCCTAACAATTATAATATGATAAAATAAGTTCATGTTAGTTACTATATAGTAGAATTATTCAAAGAATAATATGTTACAAAGTCTATTAGCAAAGAGGAAAAGGAGAAAAATTCTTAAGGACTACGCTATCTTAAAGGTGAAATCGGTGAGGCAAGAAAGCCGTGATAAGGGAGTAGCCAGAGTAGAGGCGTTGTTTAAGGGAAAAGTATCCAGATTACCATGCTAATAGTGACAGAGTAACATAATTATTTAAGAATAATCTAGTATATAGTGATCTAAGATGATTATATTTTGTTATGTATATGGTTGAAAGGAACATTTTGAAAATAACATCATATGAAAAAGAATGACTACCTACTTATCCGATGAAATGATATATAAATTCAAAATACTTGTTTTGTATGTACTTAAGGATATAGAAATAGTAGATATAAGAAAGATCATATGGGAAAAAATATTTGATAAATATACTATGACTAGAATAAATTACAGACCATACCTACCTACCTACTCCTATATATACCTACATGTCAAACCTACGCATCAACCATGATAAACTACGTAGAATAATGGAAAATGGATATAAAAAATATACAATTAATAGAAAAACTAATGAAAACAAATTTAGAAGAATACATGAGAACTAAAAATATAAAATATATAGCCTTAACGAAAATATGAAAGAATTAAAAAGATTAAAACAAACAACTAAAGAATATTATGAAAAAGCAGTTAATCAAGCCTAAATGACAGATAATTTTAAAATACTTGTTTTATATATACTTAGAGATAAAGAAATTATAGACATAAAGAAAATAATATGGGAAAAAATACGGAATTATGAAGAAGAAGAGTTATTAAGTTCTATAAAAAACCTACATTTATATAATGAAAGCTACTGCTCATATTTTGACAGTTATTATTCAGATGGATATTATACAAATTAAAAATGTTAGAATATATTAAAAAAGTTAGAGAAAAACAAAGTTGGCTATACGAAAAAATTAATTATAGAAACCAGCTTAGAAGAGGAAGAGAATAATTAAAAGAAAGATTAATTTGGATAGATAAAACCATAAAACAACTATAGTTAAAATATAGTTTAGACATAGAATTATTCATAGAAGAAAAAGACAGGATAATTAAAAAAATAGACAGCCTAGAATTTAATATCAGATATAGTATAATTAGAATAAATTATTACAAAGAAATTTGCAGTATTACAACTACTTTAGGATAAAATTATAAACTACGAATACTTAGAATATTGAAGAAAAGATATGGAGGAAATAATATTAACAAAAATACTTATGAAAGAGAATCTACTTGACTATCTAAAATTTAGAAATATGAAACATATAGAATACCTTAAAAATAATATAGAAGAATTAATAAGGTTAAAACAAAAAACTAAGGAATATTATAACATAACATTTCAATTAACATGATAAAACTAGTAAGTACTAGTCATCTACTAGTTATTCATGCAAATTACCCAAGTTATCCGCACTCCTCTACAATTTATTATAACATAGCATTTCAATTAACATGATAAAACTAGTAAGTACTAGTTATCTACTAGTTATCATCATAAATTATCCAAGTTATCCGCACCCCCCGACAATTGGTATCAGAGCCATGTTATTTTAAAAAATGTAAAAGTGGATATGTGTTAATTAGATATGTGTAAGAAATGTTATTTATGAGAAATGTTAATTTAATTGTTAATGATGAGCTATTATTAATTATGTTATATTGTTATTATTTATTTGTTAAATATGAGAAGACCATTTAAAAATATTGAGCTTTTAGAAAAATTGAAGAAACTTTAACTAGTTACTACCCAGAATATATGAAGTTAAATAAAACAAAAGAAAATCCCCACAGATTAGCTTATTTAATTACTTTAATATGTAGCAATGAGGCAAAATTAATAATTCATTTAAAATCTAGAAGAATGAGATATATACCACCTAATTATGATAAAAATCAGATTTCGGTATCCACCAAAATATTTTAAATATTGTAAAGATTAATAATAAAATAAAATTTCAAAAATATAAAGAACTAAAACAAATAATATGTGAAAAACTGAGAGAATTAAAAATAAAAAAAGAAAGACTACAATATAACATGATTGTAGGAGTATGTCAAAAATCAATAAAAGCACAAAAAGAAGAAATATCATATTTAGAATCACAAATAGATAATCTAGAATACATATATCAACATGATCTATACACCATCAAATAGATAAAATGAACAAAGAAGAATTTATAATAGATGAAAAAACATATTAAAATCATGAAGGATTATAAATAAGAATAGTATTTTCCAATTTAGGAAGAAGATATAAGAAACTAGGTGAGCATTTATATTTAATGTTAGAAAAAGAAGAATTAAAATTAGAAGATAAATTAACAGGTATGGTAAGAATAGCAAAAGAAAATGAAGAAATAGATAGGAAAAAAGAAATAGATCAAATAAAATAACAAACTACAGAAGAAATACAAAAAATAGAAGAAACTAAAAATAGTAGGATTGCTGAATTAGAAAAAGAACTACAAATACTAAAAGATCTGTATGAAAAAACACAAAAAGATAAAGAACAAAAATTTATTAATTGAGATAAATCAATTTAAATAAAAATTAGAAGAAGAAAATAAAAAAATAGAAACTAATGAAATAGAAATAAATACAATAGATGCTGAAAAATAGATAATTATGATTCGGAAGATGGTGAAACATATACAAAAACCTTAACAAATATAGAAAAGTTAGAAATCAATGAAAAACAAGAAGTAATTAATAAAGAAAGCTTAGAAAATATAAACACGAAAATAAATACTCTTGATAAAGAAGACGACGAAAATATAAAACCTAGTAAATCAGAAATAAGAAAACCTACATATCATTATAAAGATAAATTTAAAAAATTCAAACGAAAAAGTGAATATAACAAATGGACACCAAAACAGATAATTAATAGAAATTATAACTTTTTAGACTTAGACTGTGTAATAGATGTAGATAAAACGATACAATTATGGATAGGATATATAGCAAAATAATTATTAGACAATGGAATAAATGCAATAGATACACCAGAATATACAGAAAGAACACTAATAGAAACAACAAAATTATGATTTTTAAATTTAACTGAAGAAAATAAAAAGGTATTAAGAGATGATAAAAAATGGAAGGAACAACAGTAACTAAACTAACACTTATAGACATATTGAAAAAATATGAAATAGCTATAAGAGATGAATTTAGCAGTATGAAAATAGCAGAAGAAGAACAAAATAAAGAAAAAGATATAAATAGGAATTTAATGTTAAAACTAGCAATATGTAATATGTGCTATATAGATGAGTATATGTGCGCGTTTAAAGAATACTACTATTAAGGAACATATAATACAAAAGAAAGTAAATAAGTAAGAAGATTATATTTTAGTAAATTACCTGAACCATTTAGTTTAAAAATAATAAAGAGTTGGGATGAAGCAAAAATAGTAGATACCCTAGGAGCAAGAATAAAAATTTTACAACAATGGTATAAGAAATCTATGTGAAAAATATAGAGAAGAAATAAAAATGAAAAATACATTAATAAGAAATTTAGCATGTACAAAGATAAAATATCACCTTAATTTGGATGTGAAGAAAGATATTATAAGAAAAGAAAAATATATTACAAATATAAGAAATACAAAAAATCAAAATATAAATATAAGAAAACAAGAAAAAAATATTATGTAATAAATTATAAACATAAAAGGCCATATAGTAAAAAGAAATCTATAAAAGAATGTATTTGTTATAATTGTGGAAAACTAGGATATTTTGCTAGAGATTGTAAAATGTCTAAAAACCCAAAAAAGAAACAAATATCAGAAATAAAGAAAGAAAATACAGAATATATGCAAATAGATTACATTGATTACGAATTAGAAAGTGACGATAGTATATATGAAATTTCGGAGAATGAAACAGATAATGAAATAAATAGTAAATCAGATGAATCAAATGAATGAATAAGATATAAAAATTAATCAATTAACTAAAGAAGATATAAAAATAATAACAAAGGAAGAATATTTAAATGAAGAAGGAACAGATCAAAAAAAATATTTGATAACAATATATTTGACGAAATATAAGGAAAAGAATTAGATTTAAGTGTAGAAAAAATATTTAAAATACCAACAATAAAAAATATATTTAGTAGAAAAAAAGAAGAATACTACGTAGTAAGCCAAAAAGAACATGTAATAGACTGTAGATATGCAAAAGGAAGTGCTAGTATACCACTAGTAACCAAAAGAATAATTAATAAAGAAATAAACGATATAAAAAGTAAAGACCCAATATAATATGTACACCTTGGAAGAACAGAGATATTAATAAAATCATGTTTTAGAGAAGGAATAGATACACTAATAAAATTATATTTACCAGATGATAGAATTATAAAACCTATAAAAAAAGTATAATAACTGCTATAAAAGGAAATTTAATATATCAAAAATTTTAATTTATAATAATTGCAAATTATTTAGGAGAAATAACAGATAAAAACATAGATAAATCATTAGTATTATATTGGAAAATATCAGGAATAGAACTAACCCAGGAAGTAAAATATTTATAGCAAGATGAAAAAACTATTTGTATTAACAACAAAAAATAAAATAACTGGAAAAAATAAAATTTATAAAATACAAATAGAAAATCCTTTTGAACAATTTGTAAAAACAAATGATAACAATGATTATAGTTACAAAGACATAGATATAGAAGAAGATTTAGAAATAATAAATGATAGAATAAGCACAACAAAAAGAATAGCTTTTGAAAAATCACAATCATCAGGATCATAGAAAAGAACAAATTATGAAATAACATCAACAGTTAATTTAACTCAATATTATATAACAGGAACAATAAACGAAAAAGAATATTTAATACTTCTAAATATAGTACAAGAAGAAAATTATATAGCAAAATATCTAGTAAAAAATGCAGAAATAAAATCTAATAGTAGTATATGTCCAGATCTACCAAGAAGTTTAATAACTACTAAAGATGCAACAGAAAAGGAAATAATAATAGGAGTTAGAAAAATAAAAATAAAATTTAAAATAAAAGAAGATATACAAAAAACAGACATAATATTAGGAATAAAATGGTTAGAACAAGTAAAAACCATACAATATAGACCATACACAATTAACCATAACATATAATAAAGAAAAAATATTAATAAAAAGAACTTTGACATGATATGAAACTATATGTATTAATGAAGATAATAGTAGAAGGATATTATGACAGATATTATACGCCTATGATAGATACAGTAGCAGAAGCCAATTTATATAGATATATTTATTTACCAAATAGTAAATGGAATAAATTAAAAACACCAATAGTAGTTAGAGGATTTAATAACAAAGGAAGCTTAATTACCTATAAAGCTAGAAATGTAAAAATACAAGTATGGGATAAGATATTAACAATAGAAGATATCTATAATTATGAACTAACATTAAAAGATATGCTTTTAGGAATTCCATTTTTAGATATATTATATCTACATTTAATAACTAGAACACACTGGTGGTTTACAACACCATGTAAACAAAAGGTAAGAGAAAAAAGAGTAATTAATAAATTAAGAAAGAAAATTGATTGGATAAAACGAAGTGAAAAAATCACACAAAAATTAGAAAATATAAAAAATACTGAAGACACAATAGAACTAGTTATATTTTCAATAAATAAAGAAGAAATGACTATATTTTCAATAGATTATGTTGAAATAATAAAGAAAAAATTAAGACAATTGTACAGTGAAGATCCATTAAAAGGATGGAAAAAATATAAATCTACTGTAAAAATTGAGCTAATAGATAAAAATAGCGTAATAACCCAGAAACCATTAACATATAACTTTGATGATTTAAAAGAATTTAAAATGTATATAGATGAATTATTAGAAAAATAATATTTACAAAAAAATAATAGTAAATACAATAGTCCAGCATTTATAGTAAATAAACATATTGAACAAAAAAGAGGAAAAAGTAGAATGGTTATTGATTATAGAAACCTAAATGCAAAAACTATGACATATAATTATCCAATACCTAATAAGAT